>NC_083579.1:43736970-43964470 GCF_027579695.1 Neoarius graeffei | reverse complement strand
TAGTTGCTCAACTGTCTTAGGTCTTTTTTGTCGTATCTTCCGTTTTATGATGCGCCAAATGTTTTCTATGGGTGAAAGATCTGGACTGCAGGCTGGCCAGTTCAGTACCCGGACCCTTCTTCTACGCAGCCATGATGCTGTAATTGATGCAGTATGTGGTTTGGCATTGTCATGTTGGAAAATGCAAGGTCTTCCCTGAAAGAGACGTCGTCTGGATGGGAGCATATGTTGCTCTAGAACCTGGATATACCTTTCAGCATTGATGGTGTCTTTCCAGATGTGTAAGCTGCCCATGCCACACGCACTAATGCAACCCCATACCATCAGAGATGCAGGCTTCTGAACTGAGCGCTGATAACAACTTGGGTCGTCCTTCTCCTCTTTAGTCCGAATGGCACGGCGTCCCTGATTTCCATAAAGAACTTCAAATTTTGATTCGTCTGACCACAGAACAGTTTTCCACTTTGCCACAGTACATTTTAAATGAGCCTTGGCCCAGAGAAGACGTCTGCACTTCTGGATCATGTTTAGATACGGCTTCTTCTTTGAACTATAGAGTTTTAGCTGGCAACGGCGGATGGCACGGTGAATTGTGTTCACAGATAATGTTCTCTGGAAATATTCCTGAGCCCATTTTGTGATTTCCAATACAGGAGCATGCCTGTATGTGATGCAGTGCCGTCTAAGGGCCCAAAGATCACGGGCACCCAGTATGGTTTTCCGGCCTTGACCCTTATGCACAGAGATTCTTCCAGATTATCTGAATCTTTGATGATCTTATGCACTGTAGATGATGATATGTTCAAACTCTTTGCAATTTTACACTGTTGAACTCCTTTCTGATATTGCTCCACTATTTGTCGGCGCAGAATTAGGGGGATTGGTGATCCTCTTCCCATCTTTACTTCTGAGAGCCGCTGCCACTCCAAGATGCTCTTTTTATACCCAGTCATGTTAATGACCTATTGCCAATTGACCTAATGAGTTGCAATTTGGTCCTCCAGCTGTTCCTGTTTTTGTACCTTTAACTTTTCCAGCCTCTTATTGCCCCTGTCCCAACTTTTTTGAGATGTGTTTCTGTCATGAAATTTCAAATGAGCCAATATTTGTCATGAAATTTCAAAATGTCTCACTTTCGACATTTGATATGTTGTCCATGTTCTATTGTGAATACAATATCAGTTTTTGAGATTTGTAAATTATTGCATTCCGTTTTTATTTACAGTTTGTACTTTGTCCCAACTTTTTTGGAATCGGGGTTGTACATAGGATACTGAAGAATACACAATATCAATAACATTTTGTAATAAAGGTACATTCATAAATATTCAAAATAGTAAGCGTTACTAATCAGTTAAGTTGATCTATTAACCAACTCATGAGAGTAATTATAATGATAATATTTCCATAATTATTCAGCGTACAAGTTTTAATTGACGTGACTTAAAATGGCAATAGGAACTATTCACAGTTTTGCACTTTGGCGATGGATACAATAGTTATAAGCACATTGTTAACTAGTCTTATTATTCATTTGCATTAGCAGTTTTAAAAAGGCAATTAATGCAACTTGTAAATACGGAAGTGATTATAGAAAATCGTGCGCGCTGATTGGTTGAGAGATTCAGACCATTTCTCGGCAAAATGGTGGCCAATCGCTTCATCACCATCAGTGAGGAAAAACTAGAAACTATGAAAGAATAAGCTGTTTATAAAAGCACTAAAAGGTGCTACGAAGTTTGGTCTAAAATTATTCAAATGTAAGGTGGAATTGTGATTTATCGAATTCAAAACAAAAGTATTTTATGTGAGTTGGCAAAGATAAGTGGCAAGTCTGTACTGCGCCATTATTACATTTGTATGCTGATTTTGATGTTTGAAAAATAATTTTTAAAAATAAGATTTTTACATTTTTTAAAATAAACACCTGTGTACTTATACTCAGAGGTGGACAGTAACAAATTACATTTACTTGCGTACTGTACTTAAGTACGCTTTTTGAGTATTTATACTTTGAGTATTTTTTTTTCAGAAATTTATGACTTTAACTTCACTACATTTGAAAGGCAAGGCAAGGCAAGTTTATTTATATAGCACATTTCATACACAATGGCAGTTCAATGTGCTTTACAGAAGCAAAAACAAAAACAGTAAACAATAGAGAAATAAAATTACATAAAATAATTTTATTTTTAATCTAAAACAATTAATTAAAAGAAAATAATAAGAATTAAACAACAGTAGAAATAAAATAATAAAATGCCAAAAAGAAAAAAGAAGAAAAAGAAACCAGCGGAATAAAATAGAATAAATTTAAAGTAAATTTAAAACATGCAGAGAAAGTAAAGATTATAAAAAATGTAAAAATATTAATTATTTAACAGAAAGCATCTGAAAACAGCTTGGTCTTTAACCTAGATTTGAAGCTGCCAACAGCAGGAGCATTTTTAATGTCCTCTGGCAGTTGGTTCCATAGATGTACTGCATAGTAGCTAAAAGCTGCTTCACCACACTTTGTTTTAACAACTGGTTTTAATAGTAAATTTTTCTGTTGCGATCTGGTAGATCTGATTGGGTTAGGCCGCTGCAACATATCAGAGAGGTAATTGGGCCCTGTACCATTTAGAGATTTATACACCAGCAGCAATGCTTTAAAGTCAATTCTGTAGCTTACTGGAAGCCAGTACTGAAAGGCAAATATCGTACTTTTTACTCCACTACATTTCAAGGTCCTCATTACTCGTTACTATTGGCCCTTTTCCACTACCCTTTTTCAGCTCACTTCAGCTCACTTCAGCTCACTTTAGCCCAACACAGCTCGCGTTTCGACTACCTCAGAGCAGCACGACTCAGCTCACTTCAGCCTCACTCAGCACCCAAATCTCGCACCGTTTTGCAGCGAGCCTGAACTGAGCCAAACCGAGCTGAGTGGGGCTAGGGGCGTGAGGAGACACTCCCCTGTGCACTGATTGGTGAGGAGGAGTGTCCTCACATGCCCACACATGCCCCGCGAGCACGCTGGGAACCACCATCTGTAAACACCGTAAACCCGGAAGAATTACGACAAATTATGCGCCTCGCCTCATCTATACGCTCTTGCCAGTATCTGTTGTCACGTGACGTCCACCTACTTTCGCTAACTCCACCCAATGTGTCCACCCACTTCCAGCCAGCACGGTTCAGCACGGTTGTAGTCGAAATGCAACGCCAACAGCCCCACTCAGCTCGACTCAGCCACGTTGGTAGTGGAAAAGGGCCATATGAAGCAGCTTTGAAAGTGGATGTTTTTTCTTTTATTTTCTAGAATGTGTTTGGTTTCTTCGCAGGTGACACTGAGACAGCCGATCAGTAATTACTAGGGTCCACATTTAACATGATCAGTTGATGGCAGAATGGAAGGAGGCGGTTCTCCTGGAGAATGCACACACTCATGGCTATAGCTAGAACCCATGTTTCAGTTTTCTGAAAGGATTAAAGATTCGTTTCATTTTAAATGTTTGCCGAAAACAAACCACATCACGGCCTACAAAAATTTTCCGTCCAACTTGCGGAAGCATATTGAGGTATATAAATGTTTTATTCCAAGAGAAAGCTTGCAACGAAGTTGTCTGTGCTTTTAGAGCGAGCGATAATGTTGCAATAGCTATACAGTCTGGTTAGTCAAATGACTTTCTATGGATTTGCCCACCAAGTTGCCATCACCTTGTCTACAGCACTGGCGGCTCGTTAATAGGGGCGATTTGGGCGACGCACTCCCAAACAGGGAGGGAGATTTTTTTTTTATCTACTCCTACTACCACGGCAACAGTAATGTCATTGTCCAATTAGGCTAACGTCGCGCCTGGTGTAGCCACGCCCTTTTGGGGCGATTTCTGTCAGGTTCAGATTTGCCCCCAAATCTCCCATTGACAGTAATGGTACGTACGTTTTTTTTTCGAAAATCCTGCTCCCAATGCATTTTCTATTAGGTTTTATGTGCTCGCACAAGCAGCGTGCTTACGTCATACGCCTGTTGCGCCGCGCAAGTGTTGCCAGATTGGGCAGTTTTAAGTGCTTTTTGGTGGGTTATGAACATAATTTTGTGCTGGAAAACGCAACTTGCGCGGGAAATGTGTGAACATTCTATGAAGAAGATGGCGAGTGTTGAGTGCAACAATATGATAGCGTCTCTGAAAGAAGTTCCCTTTAGTCGTCGTACCAATGAGGAGAAAACGGCAATCAAACAGCGAGGACCTCCTAGACCGAATTTAAACATCAAGCAAGTGTCTACGAAGGGGGAGAAGACCTACTCAAGAGGTTTTAACAAGAACTGGTGCCACCGGAAAACTTGGCTAGCTGGCTGTGATGTAGTCAATGCTCTTTTTTGCTACCCTTGCGTTCTCTTCCACCCTGGAAGTAGCACAGCAGACGGTACAGCGATATCTGATATTTGAATTTACTAGGCAAAAGTTGTTTTTGTGTGTGTGTGTGTGTGTGTTTTACCAATGGCAGTTTAACATTGCCATGTTTTTGTTTTACCAATGGCAGTTTAACATTGCCATGCTTGGAATATTTCAGTAGCCTCAAGTTCTCTCTGACTTGGTGTAAATTAAGCATATTTTCAGTTTTTATATTTTGTACAGTATGTGTGTTCATTGGAGCCAGCAGCACCTTACCTTTTTTCCAACTTGTTAAGCCAAGTTGCACTGACTACAAAACCTTGTGTAACCTTGTGTGTATAGCTAAATAACTAAAGCCTTTTGTGTTCATTGACATGCTTGTAATACTTTAAATTTCCTTTTAAGGCATGGCTTTCTGGAGGAATTCTTGGGAAAAAAACTGCAGAATTTATTTAGAATTATTATTTGTTGTTAAAATGGTGCAATTCCATATTAAAAAAAACCACATAATTAAGCTGCACATGTTTGTTTGATGGTTATGCTTTTCTTCATCTTTTTCAAAACTTAAATAAACACTTGTTTTGGATTTATATCCTGCCACTTTAATTGCATTCTTTAGAATGAAGAAATTAGAATATGTTTATAATTAAGAATTTGTGTCTACTTATTATAGAATACTGGAAAAATATGAGAAAATAAATGAGTAATGTAATATTAATTGAAGCCCTGTGATGACCTGGCGACTTGTCCAGGGTGTACCCCGCCTTTCGCCCGTAGTCCGCTGGGATAGGCTCCAGCTTGCCTGCGACCCTGTAGAAGGATAAAGCGGCTAGAGATAATGAGATGAGATGAGAATATTAATTGATTGTGATGCCAAATGTTTTGCTTTGAAGGCTTCACAATGAATCTTCCTTAGTGTTAGCCTGGCAAGCCAGACTAAATGTGAATATTTGCCACTCGTAGGCAAAAATATTTTTGGCGCTAGGCGGGTGGGTCTAGTTTACTAGGCTACCTTAGTTTGCCACCTTTAACTTGTTCAGTGTTGCCACCTAGTGGAGAGAAGAGATATTGTCTATATTGATATCTGAATTTACCAGGCAAAAACAAGTTCGGCCAATTGATTTGCTACCTAGGTCAATTTACTTCAGTCCTGTGGACATTTACGGTCCGTGTAGACATAACGGGGGAAAATTGCCCCCCCTGAAAAAAAATTCAGGAGCCGCCACTGGTCTACAGCTAACGTTAACACATAGCTAGTTAACTTGGACACTGTTATTTAGCATGTAAAAACGGAATTATGCTAACGTGAATAACATTAACTTATCTGAAGTCATTTCAGAAATGTTTTAGCATAATCTTGCCAAATAAACAATGTAGAAATCTTTCTTTTCTAGTAACGTTAGCCACCGAATATGATTTCGAGTTTGAAAAGTGTTTGCTAGCATGTCAGGTGGAGCTTCACTGACTAGCGAGCTTAACGTTAAATCACCATGATGCACAGCACGTGTTCATTTTGTAATTCACATTTCTGTCTTTGGTAATGGCATTAGGTTTTGTAAGCGCTGTGGCAATAATACAATGATGCGTTGACAGAAAATGTACTTTTAATACTTAAGTATTTTTAAAAACAAGTACTTCAGTACTTTAAGTAAAAATTTGACTGGACAACTTTCACTTGTATCAGAGTAACATTTGACCAGTGGGATCTGTACTTAAAGGTCCCATGGCATGACATTTTCACTTTCTGAGGTTTTTTAACGTTAAAATGAGTTCCTCTGACCTTCTTAAGTCACCCCAGTGGCTAGAAATTTCATAATGTGTAAACCAAACTATGCCCAACATTTGAGAATGGCGCGTCAAAATGACGCGTTGATAGGCTCTTCCCTTTACTACGTCAGCAAGGGAGATGATCCCCACGCCCCCCTTCTGGATACCCACCCACTGTATGGATTGCCCGTCCTACCAAGCCTACTGAGCATGCGCGAAATCCAGGAGGGTAGGAAAATTCAACAGTAGTTTTGTCCTACTGATCAGCTGGGCTGATAGAAAATCGGTGAGTATTTCACGCATGTGCCGATTTTTATGTTTTGTGCATATTGGTCGAGTCTTTGGCCGAGTCAAATAATTTGTAATGACTTGTTTTGTATAATAAAACGGTCTGTATGAGAACTTGCTAATTGTAATGACGTCATGTGTTCTGCGCATGCGCAGTAGGCTTCGCGCGTAGGCTTCGCGCATGCGCAGTAGGCTTGGTAGGACAAATCAAAGAGGTAGGATAACTTTACACCACCTATGTGAGTGAAACATGGAAATTGCGCTGCATCTCTGCCGCATCAGCCACAAACACCGAACAAGTAAGTGTATAACTGTTAAGTCGTTTTGCCGTGTTTTAAAATCGGTGCGTTAGCCTAGCAATGGCTACATTAGCTGTGCAGCTAACCGCTTCCTGCAGTTAGCCAGGTAGCATGCCCGCAGCTTGGTCAAGCCCCGCCCCCTCCCCCCATGGCCCGCCTCCATGCTTCTCATTAGCAAAACGATGCACTGGGAAAAGGGCTGAAATGGGGCTTTCTCCCAGGAGGCTATACTGTATCTACCTGCCGAGGATTCATTTCGAGAAAGGCTGCGGATATAACATCCGGAAACCTCCATGAGCCCGTTTAAAGCATCAACAAACCACCATGCCATGGCCCCTTTAAGTCAAAGTAATGAAGTTGGGTACTTTGTCCACCTCTGCTTATACTAAAACAATTATTCACCTCAGGCTCAGTGAATATTGATAAATAATAATCTCGACTTCATCCTGGTTATTATTCACTGATATTCACTTCACTTTCAGCGAATAATTGTTATCTGAATAATTATCTGAATTCTCAACTCCATCATCCAGCTTAAGGCTTCTTTTGGATAAAGGCTAGACATCTGTAGACGTCCCATGGTCTTGGTTCCTTTTCTGTTCTGTTCAATTACATGCTAAATTTACTTCTACTTTTACCCTATCCTTCTGAACATAAGCCTTCTGCAACAAATGATTCATGAATTCTCTTTGAATGTACTAGAGTGGCGGCTACAATTATCGACAGTCCATAATTGGACACCTTTTCAGATTTACCAATAAAAAACAATTTTACAAAAGTGAGTTTCAGTTATAATAGTTATTGTTGGTTAATCAATCAATCAACCGGAAGACCCCCCTCGCCCTTTGATCTTGTTGTCTGATGACACAGCTCGTTATCTGAGATGGATTTTTTTTTTCAGCATGATCAGCAATTTGAGGAAAACCCAGACATGATCATTGCAGGTAAACATGGTGGAAAGATCATGGACATGTTTTTACTTATCAAATTCACCAATATTTCATGATATCCTTGTTGAAACCTACTTTATTTCTTACTCTTTCATTTGACAGTCGTCATGTTTGAGAAGTCACGTGAGGTGATTGCTTTCACCAGTGTCCACCATTATTGACACCCTGTGGAATTAAGTGACATTTACAACTGTTATGTATCGATCTTTGTGTAACATTAAGATGAAGTACTTTTAAAAAAAAAGTGCTGTGATTTATATATTTTTTTCTGATTCATAACAGAATGGAATGCTTAGAGTATTTGGAATCCTATTGCAATAAATAGAATTAGGCCAGAATTAAATTCCTAGCATATAAAAAATTACATACTTGAAATATTCAGATTTTTCTATTCCATTCAGAAATTTTTTTTTTTTTTGCAGCTTGTTGTAAATATCTACCACATACAACAATATCAGTAGATTACGTTGAAGATTTTCATCTATACAGCAATCAATTCCATAAAAAGGTTTTTAAAACTTTTTATTGCACAAAATTCTTGGCTATACCCAAGCTTTCAACTCCTTCAGGAGCCTTCATCAGGGATGGGAAGTGACGTCACTTCCCATCCCTGATGAAGGCTCCTGAAGGAGTTGAAAGCTTGGGTATGGCCAAGAATTTTGTGCAGTAAAAAGTTTTAAAAACCTCATCTCATTCATTCATTATCTCTAGCCGCTTTATCCTTCTACAGGGTCGCAGGCAAGCTGGAGCCTATCCCAGCTGACTACGGGCGAAAGGCGGGGTACACCCTGGACAAGTCGCCAGGTCATCACAGGGCTGACACAGACACAGACAACCATTCACACTCACATTCACACCTACGGTCAATTTAGAGTCACCAGTTAACCTAACCTGCATGTCTTTGGACTGTGGGGGAAACCGGAGCACCCGGAGGAAACCCACGCGGACACGGGGAGAACATGCAAACTCCACACAGAAAGGCCCTCGCCGGCCCCGGGGCTCGAACCCAGGACCTTCTTGCTGTGAGGCGACAGCGCTAACCACTACACCACCGTGCCGCCCGTTTTAAAAACCTTTTTATGGAATATCAGTAGACATTTTATATTTTGGTTTGAGGAATGACATGCGACCTTTGATGTGGATTTTCATGTGGTTATAACGTCAATTGCCTGTTGACATTTATTGGTAAACTACAAAACTAGAAATTAATACAAACAACGAATGAATAACAAAACGTGATCTACGAAAATACTTAGAAAGTGGAACAAAAAGATTTGACAGGTTAAACATTATCAGTTCATTTGTTTACAAACATTAGAATTACTTCATTTACGTAAGCACCAACATCCATATATTTATATAAAATATATTTTGTACTAAATGTCAATGTAAAATTTTAAAGACTATATTTTGTTAACTTAATACCACAAACTGATTATTTTTTTAAATAATCATCTGGGTGTCGATAACTAACTGTAGACAAAGGTGTCAATACCCGTGGAATGGTGTCACGTGATCTGATATGCTAAGTAATTGGGAATCAACTCATTTTTTCCAGTGGAAGTTTGAGTAATTATTCATGCACAATTTATGTATTGAAAGTCTTTTCTGCAATGGCCAAAAGATCATTAAATTGTCGATAATTGTAGCCGCTGCTGTATATAATTTTTGCTAATAATGTTCTTTGGGACACTTGTCCTTTCAGGGGGACAAGTTGCTTAAGAGTGTTTTTAAGTATTAGATAACCAGGAAGTGCATTTTCCAGCTCATGCAGGATTTAAGACAGGAGGTAGCTGATCTTCGTCAATGAGAGTCTGTGAGGTAGTATTATTTTGTTGTGGTGATTATTCCAAGTTAACTACATTAAATACTCCAGTTTACCCGATTTCTTTCATATTTGGAAAAAGAAATACTGAAAATGTAACAAAGAAAATCAAGCAGAATTAAAATATATTAATAAATGAATGACTAAATACATAAACACGACATGTCTATATATATACACACACACACGTGTGTGTGTGTATACATTATGTATGTATTATAACATTGAGTTTGGCCATTATATTCGCTACAGTGGTGCTTGAAAGTTTGTGAACCCTTTAGAATTTTCTATATTTCTGCATAAATATGACCGAAAACATCAAATTTTGATCTTCACAACACATGTTTATGGAAGCGTATCATGGCACAAACAAAGGAGATTTCTGAGGACCTCAGAAAAAGCGTTGTTGATGCTCATCAGGCTGGAAAAGGTTACAAAACCATCTGTAAAGAGTTTGGACTCCACCAATCCACAGTCAGACAGATTGTGTACAAATGGAGGAAATTCAAGACCATTGTTACCCTCCCCAGGAGTGGTCGACCAACAAAGATCACTCCAAGAGCAAGGCGTGTAATAGTCGGTGAGGTCACAAAGGACCCCAGGGTAACTTCTCAGCAACTGAAGGCCTCCCTCACATTGGCTCATGTTAATGTTCATGAATCCACCATCAGGAGAGCACTGAACAACAATGGTGTGCATGGCAGGGTTGCAAGGAGAAAGCCACTGCTCTCCAAAAAGAACATTGCTGCTCGTCTGCAGTTTGCTAAAGATCACGTAGACAAGCCAGAAGGCTATTGGAAAAATGTTTTGTGGACGGATGAGACCAAAATAGAACTTTTTTGTTTAAATGAGAAGCGTTATGTTTGGAGAAAGGAAAACACTGCATTCCAGCATAAGAACCTTATCCCAGCTGTAAAACATGGTGGTGGTAGTGTCATGGTTTGGGCCTGTTTTTCTGCATCTGGGTCAGGATGGCTTGCCATCATTGATGGAGCAATGAATTCTGAATTATACTAGCGAATTCTAAAGGAAAATGTCAGGACCTCTGTCCATGAACTGAATCTCAAGAGAAGGTGGGTCATGCAGCAAGACAACGACCCTAAGCACACAAGTCGTTCTACCAAAGAATGGTTAAAGAAGAATAATGTTAATTTTTTGGAATGGACAAGTCAAAGTCCTGACCTTAATCCAATTGAAGTGTTGTGGAAGGACCTGAAGCGAGCAGTTCATGTGAGGAAACCCACCAACATCCCAGAGTTGAAGCTGTTCTGTACGGAGGAATGGGCTAAAATTCCTCCAAGCCGGTGTGCAGGACTGATCAACAGTTACTGGAAATGTTTAGTTGCACTTATTGCTGCACAAGGATGTCACACACCAGATACTGAAAGCAAAGGTTCACATACTTTTGCCACTCATAGATGTGTAATATTGGATCATTTTCCTCAATAAATAAATGACCAAGTATAATATTTTTGTCTCATTTTTTTTAACTGGGTTCTCTTTACTTTTAGGGCTTGTGTGAAAATCTGATGTTTTAGGTCATATTTATGCAGAAATACAAAAGATTCTAAAGGGTTCACAAACTCTCAAGCACCACTGTACAGCTGCCATATATGGTACATAGGTGCACACTGAGGTGTATCAGTTGTTTACGGTAGATCATCTATCAAATGTACATTTTCTCAGTCCCCATGGATATTAATTCTATTCATGGATACAAACCACCGTAAGACCACTAACCAGATATTATTTGCATGGTGAAACATTCTCAGCACAGTAGTATTGCTACAGACAAACTCTACTATGGTCACAGATAGCCATGTTCGTTCGTTCATTCATTCACTCATCTTCAGTAAATGTTGTATCCTCATCAGGGTTATGGGTGATCCAGAGCCTATCCTGGGAACACTGAGCAAGCTGGGAATTCACCCTGGATGGGAAACCGGTCCATTGCAGAAAAGATACCTTGTTTGCTTTTGTATGAGCTTCAGTGAGCTGAAAGATACCATTCCCTTTTTCCTGTTGAGGTGGCCCTCTCTGTGGATTCTTCCTTAAGTATTTCACAGTTAATTGTTTACTCCTCAAACTTTTATTTTTAGCTGGGATTCCCACTAATTTACAGCTCCTCATTTTGAGTGGGTATTACCTCCACACCAACATCTGCTTTTCTACACTTTGGTTGGATTGTCCCCGTAGTCCACACTGTATGAAGTAAGCAGCTACTGTTAACTATGCTACCAGGCTTGTACTCATGCAAACAATTGCGCTCGTTCAAAATGATGGGCATCAGCTATGCATCCACTGCTTTAGCACTGAGTGTCTAGAGAATGTTGTTTCTGACTCAGACACTAACTGCACTGACTGTGTGGTAATGCCAGTGCTGACACACCTGCTCACTTGAATGGTAGACGAATCCTGACTCAGAGACTCAGGCCTGGTGACAACTGATGAGCACTGCAAGAAGTCCATTGAAGCCCAAGTGTGGTCATGGTAGTCTATCTAACATGTGTATGCTATGGCAGATGTTCAGCCATATGCAACCACAGGACTTGTTCACATCCATGCACCAGTGCAGTGCTTAGACATTTTCTTAGGAGCAGGTAATCTAGAAAATGTCAACTGTATGTTCTCCCATTGCAGCATTTGGGGTCACACTGATTTCAGACAAGAGCTCCCTAACCCCAAAGCAAATAACACAGTGAAGCAGCACGAAGCTGGACTCCGTTAATAATGCAAGGAACTCTAGCATATAGTATACATTATTACACTTGCCAATGAGTATCAGTCATGCTTGGACTGATGATGGCAGCTACAATCAGTCATTCCCCTTGGCATGCTAGCACTGCAGACATTCCACAGATGGATCATGAGCCTGTAACAAGACCCTAAACATCATGGACTGAAATGTTCTTGCCTCAGTAGAGGTAGCCCAATCATGAGCCAACTGGCTTTGCAGGGCAATTCTAGCACAAGGAGTCTGGTTGGGTGGTGTTCCCTAGCTGAGAGAGGTAATGAGCAAAGATCTGGAGGGCTGTCTGGTGCTGCATGTCTTCCACAGGGGTACTGGGGGTACAGGGCTTTGGTGTCAAGTCAAGGTCCCTCTCACGCCAGACTCTGGTCTTCACAGGCGGTCTCCTGTCCTAGTACTAACCAGCTCTTTGAGGCGTATGGGTGTGGCGCCCATCTCCGTTTCGATAGCCCTCGGCCTCTCACCTATACAGCTCGGGTTACAGTCCTCTGGTAACCGCGAGGGCCTTGGTGTAAGATACATCAACTAGCTGGATTTGAAGGCAACCCATATGCCCTTCTGAAATCCTCAAATAATGTTGTAAAACAGTTATACCAATCATCAGACCATCATGATGATGAGTGGCTGTTTTCATACTTGACAGAATCTCCTCAGGTGGGCCAAACCATAAATGGCCTCACAATTTGTCTGCTAGGGCTATGCACTGTCAAAACTATGTATATGACAAGGGGAAATGGTATCTACTCATTGCTGGTAGACCTAAGAGAAGCTTGGCTAGCTGTGCATGGACCTTTTTACCAGTGCCAAGTCAGCTACTTGCTAGTTGTGGGTCATCCTGGCAGAATTATATCCCCCTGTAACAGAATTCTCTGGCCCTGTTACTCATTGTATGCTTTTCCTTCACTACCAGCAATTCTTCACACTTTGTGCTGGATTTTGGAGCTAGGTAACAGACTGTATCTGCGATTTTGGCCACTTGGACAGATTCACCAACTGAGGACTGACCTATCAATATCAGAAACATCTATAAATACAAGGGTCCCTAGTGCACAGCCCATGGAGATCCTTAAGTGAAAATTTTTCTGCAGGTGTTGTTCAGCTCACCAGCTGAACCCTGTGGATGGTTCAGTTCCTAGGATCTTGACCCCCCCAGTCTCCATTTACCATGATGATGTATGCAGCAACTATCATACTGCACCACAGCACCATGGATGTCATGTTTCAGGTGTTCCTTTTTAAAGAGGACAGTCTTTCAAAGGGCTCCACCATTTGCCAGTCCTCTAGGAGCCTGGTATGGAACCTCAGTCTTATGCTGGAATTCATAATGATCCACCTTATGAGCTTGGACATGAAACTAACTTGAAGCAGGTCTTTGAAAACGGTCATCTGCAATCTATGTAGGTCAATCTACCTTAAGCTATGAGAGCTGGGGTGTATAATCTGGTGCGAAGCTAGCACTGTATGCATTTGTGTCCAGACAGACCTTGTGGCTGAATCCAGATTTTCTTCTCAAGATCATATCAAGAGTGTTTAGTTACTCTGCTGTTTTTAGCAGATCAGCTGGTTTTTTTTTTTTTGTAACGGAGTAAGACACAGGATGCTCCATTGTCTAAGCAACCATTAGCCAACTGGGTAAGAGATGTCATCATCAATAGATGAGCTGGATGCCCAGACCCAACAGGAATATACCACACTACAGAATGCGTCTCATCCTGATGAGCCTTATTTAGTCAGTACTGCTGCTGCCCGAGTGTCACCATGCACCTTCTCCAAATTTCAAAAGGTTAACATTGCCCCTCCTAGTGGTGCGAGTGTGGCAGTCATCTCTGAGCACCTTTCAATGCAGTCTTAGGATGAATCCTTTGAAACAGAATGCTGGTTACTTATGTAATTGTAGTTCTGTGGCCCCCATATAACAGTCACCTGAAACCTGAACTGGTTCAGTAAGTTTCTAAAGAGGTTATTGTTGTAAGACAGCAATTTTTTCTTCCTGAATAATGCGGCACACATCATTACATGACCTATGCAAGGGGCAAGTCAGGTGCTATATATAGCCCTTGACAATTATAGAGTTCAGAAAACCACAGATACATACATTATAGTTCTTTTGACTCGCCATGAAAAATATTCAGTTCTTAAGTCTCCTACAGTGCCTGGCCAAAAAATTTTTGATTTAAATAAGCAAATACTTAAAGACTTTGATTAGATAATTACTGCAGTAATTGTGTTTCAGCCAGCAACAATTCTTTTAATCCTAATTGATGCAGTGAGTAGCTTCTCATTTCCTAAACAACTGAGTATCCTGTGGTAGTGGAAAGATGTTACTATGTTTCAGAAGGGTCAATTTATTGGCCTGCATCAAGCAATTGCTGAAATTACTGGACTTGGGTTAAGAATTGTCCAACACATTAAAACCTGGAAGGATGGTGGTGAACTATCAACTTTATGGAAGAAATTTGATGAGGGGACCCAACAGCAAACCTTGACCAAGTGCAAGTGAATTATTTATTAATTAAAAAAAAAGCAAAAAAAAAAAAAAAAGGCACAACTCATGGCTATGTTTAATAGTGAAAGTAAGCGCATTGCCATCAGCAGAATGCGACGAGAACTCACAGGAGTGGGACTAAACAGCTTCATGGCCATAAGAAATCCACTTGTGAGGCAAAAGAATAGGCTTCAACTTGCTAGGAAGCATAAAGCTCGGACTCTAAAGCAATGGGAAACAGTCACATGGCCTGATGAGTCCAGATTTACCCTGATGCCCCATCACTCAGGAACAGGGTAAGAAGAGAAGCGAATTAAGCAATGCGCCCATCATGCATACTGGCCACTGGAAGCAGCGTTGTGATCTGGGGTTACTTCAGTTGGTCAATTTTGGGCTCAACAACATTGTGGCAATAAAATGAAGGCAGTTGATTACCTGAAAATGTACTAAATTACCAGGTTATCATATCAATGGATTTTTTTTCTTTGCTGATGGCACAGGCATATTCCAGACTGATAATCATAGGATTCCTCAGGCTCAGATTATGAAAGAATGGTTCAGGGAGCATGAAGACTCATTTTCACACATGAATTGGCCACTACAGAGTCCTGAGACCATTGAAAGTCTTTGAGATGTACCAGAGAAGTGTGTTTAGAGTGGATCAACTCTCCCAACATCAAGACACGATCTCAGGGAGAAAAATTAATGCAATGCTGGATGGAAATAAAAATTGTGACACTGCATAAGTTTGTTGAAACAAAGCCATGGTGTAACGCTAAAGGCAACCCAATGAAATATTAGCGTGCACAACTTTTTTTTTTTTTTGGCCATGTAGTGTCATGAAGCCAAACATTATTAGTTACATTATAAGGAACACAAAAGACCTGAACAACACATTGATGACAGCTTTATCAAAATGGTAAAATAAAAAAATATATAAAAATACACAAGCATATCCAAGGTGGTGATATACATTTAATGTGTCAATTAAAAGTACTTCTTGAAATTATAGTAATAGACCATTCAATTGGCACACCTTGTAAAAGATTAGTAAAAAAGGTTATGTTAAAAAAAAAAAATCCACTTTTTGGTGAAGTTGCTCCATCTTGGACTGAAAAGAAAAGCCCAACCTTTAATTGAAATTTATTCAGAGAGACAAATCCCTCAAGAAAATTAACAAAATGACCATGAACACAGTGTAACTGAAGCATGTTTCCCATTTAAAGAGTGTACGTTTTTGAGTTGATTGAAGTTGGTAGGAACATTCAAGCTATAATCCTTGACTTCCTGATTAACTGGGGTAGAAATATGAGGTCACACAGAGGCCAAACTCCCTTTGGTCATCCATCAACATGGGAAAGAGAAAAAAAAACCCAAAGTGAGGAGAGTGCGTTGACCTTCATTTCCTGACTTGTGTTAAAAAATAAAATACCCCCACCCCACTGATCACCGTTGGTGAATTACAAGAAAAAGTAAAATCTTGGGGGTTTTAAGTCTCCAAAACCACCAGCAGATGCCACCTCCATGCCAACAGATTATTTGGAAGGATTGCCAGAGAAAAGCATTTTGTCAGTTAACCACAAACATAAGCACCTGAATTTTGTGAAACACTCCTACAACTTTGACTGGGAGCCATATTCTATGGTATGATGAAAATGGAGGTTGTTTTGAATCCATGAAAAATTGAGGGTTTTTTTTTGCGCAATAAGCACTCAAGGTGGGTTTGGTGTAAAAAGAAGGATGGCTATAATGAAAAGAACCCGATCCCAACTATAAAATATGGTGGAAGTTCTGTGATGTTTTGGGGCCATTTTTCCTCCAAAGGCCCTGGAAACCTTGTTGGCGTACATGGCATCATAGGCTCCATGAAATACCAGAACATTTTCAATGAAGATCTGGCCACCTCTGCCAGGAAAGTAAAACTGGGCAGTTGTTGGCTCTTCCAACAGGACAATGATCTGAAGCACATGTTCAAATCAACACAAAAATGGTTAACTGAGCACAGAATCAAGCTTCTGCTCTGGTCATGTCAGTCCCCTGAGCTGAACCCCATTGAAAACCTGTGGGGTGAGCTGAAGAGCGTGCTGAGGACCCTGGATGATGGAGAGACACATTGTGTAAAGAGGAAAATGGTCTCCACTGCCCTGCATCTCCAACCTTATAAAATGTTATTGGAGAGAATCCGTGCTGTTTTACTAGCAAAGGGAGATTATACAAAAACATTAAATGCAGGGGTACCAAACAAACATAGTGGCACGCTTTTGTTGAAAATGATTATTTCTTGATGAGGGATTTGTTTATAATTGAAAAATTTATTCAGAGAAAGATTGGATTTTTCACGTCTCCCCCCACTGTGAGATGAAGTGAAAAATTCACCAAAAAGGTGGATTTTGTTTTCTAGCCCTTTTTACTGATCTTTACAAGGGGTGCCAATAATCATGGAGGGCCTTGTAGTTGCACCTCACAGAATAGTCTATAACTGGATGAAATTTTTTTCCTTACCAGTTTAGCATATGAATCCATTAAAAAAAAAAAAAAAAAAAGTTTATCTATTGTCTTTTAGCGTTAATATTAAAAAAAACCACAATACAAACAAAAACCTTGTACTCAACCACAGTGCAATAGCTTATGTTGACCGTTAGTTGGTTACATTAAGAGTCCATCCAGAACAGTTTATGCAAGCTACACCAACCACAGCATACATCAACTGCTGTATTTATTTCAATAACTACTTTATAACAGATTGAAAAACAATTTAGTTACCAAGATCAAAATCATACAATATCCTAAGTAGTCAGGTCATAAATATCTCATCACCAAGACAGCTGAATATAATATGGGACCAGTTTTCCAGACAGGTTTACACAAGATTAAAAGTGACTTAAAGGTGAAGCTGTCAACTTGATTTACTCCAAAAACCCACATTCAAGATTATTTTGGGCTCCTAGATGTGCTTATATTGCTATAGTAAACCACATCATAGAATACTTTCTATTCCCTTAAACAGATATTCACTCTGACGATTCGATCTTGAATGGGTTATTTAACTTGCAATTCATTGCAGCAAAACAGGAAATTCCATTAACCTAATACTTTCCAGTGTAATCCTGATTCAGATCTGGAACACTGGGCCATCTTAAACTATTACAGGTAAATACATAACTCCAATATACACAAAACTGACTTTTTTTTTTTTTGTCCATTGCTCCCAGATATATCTATATGTAAACAAAGATTTGGTTTATCATAATATAGTGCAGAAACTACTGAAATATTTGTTCACACTCAATCCTAAAGAGAGAAAAAGTAAATTTTCAAAAATAATACTTTTTCGTCTGTAAAACATCAGCACGTGGTCCACCGGTGCACATGAAAAAAAAAAGTTTTGAATCTGCTGTGCGCGCTCAGCCCTGTGTTTCCGAGTGTTGTGTGAGAGAGCAGTTACAGGGAGCTTTAAAAGTTGATCATGAATACACCTAGACAATTAAAGCTTCATCTCTTCCCCCGCTGTTTCCCTTTCCGGGGTCTCCCTGCAATGGTAATAAATAAATTAGCATCATCATCAGTATTCCATTTCATTTTGGTCCTTTGATCAGAATGTATACAAATCTAGGAGTTTAATTCTTGTGATTAATCTGAAATAAAACATGCAAAAGCAGTTACATGATTCAGGTGAAATGTATTAATACCCTCATTGATATGAACCATATTGGTTTTTCAGACTTATATACAAGCTGAAGTTATTATAACTGAATAAATCCCAGAATCATAATTTTAAAAAATTTACTCATCTCAGACACCAGGTTTTATTCCATTATTAGTTTAGGGGTGTTCACACGGCACATATTTGCATCGATGCTGCACCGATGTATTTTGTTGCGATATATCTTACACCGGTGTAAATTTTGTGGCGCGTTCACACATCACAAACCTGCTTACTAGAGAGAAGCGTGTTAGCACCGGTGCAGCCCCACTTGCGTTCACACGGCAGTTTTTGCGACCGTGCTATACGATAATAATAATGTGGAAATGAAATATGCGCATGCGTGAAAATGTACTTCCTTTTCCCGGTTGTCATGGCATCACCAAGCGCCAGGAAAACAACGTGGATGAAGACACCAGTGTTGCCAGATACTGCTGACGTTTTCCAGCCCAAAATATGTTCAAATCCGCCAAAATGCACTTAAAACCGCCCAATCTGGCAACACCGGAAGACATGCAGTTCTGTTGTTGTTGATATTCGCCATTTTGGAAGCGCAAAATACCAGGATGCAAATTATGCAATGCCCGTATGTAATCAACTCTCCTCATGCATAGCGAGTCTACCCCTGTAGCGTTCAGACGTCCCATTTTATAATCGGTGCTGCCCCCCCAAACTAGCATTTGCTCCAGAGTAAATTTCTTAAACCACCTCTCGAGCAGGGTTAGATTTGCACCGGTTTAAGCAGCTTTCAGGGGGCTACACCGGTATAACTTTGTACTGTGTGAACGCTCTACCGGGGCAGCCCCGGTGCTACACCGGAGTAAAAGTTGCCGTGTGAACACCCCTTTTGATATGAAATATTGCCCAAGCCAATAAAGGATTTAGTTGATGAAAGTAAATTAGCTCCCCGCAAGTGGTATAATCAGTTTTTATAAAATGTTAGACGGTTACTAATTTCAATATTAGACTAGATTTGATTTAATAATGCAAAATATGTGCATGTCCTGTAGCTCCTTAAGATATTAGCACACAAAAGGGCCAGAGAGGCTTTGAAAAAGGTTAGAACAAGTTGATTACCCTTATTTCCACAGAGCAAAGGTTAATGAAGGACAATTGTGTTAAAACACGCACACAGATTTGGTTATAGTAGACACGGTTTGGACACTCCTCCCTTTGAGCCCAGTTAGTTACACATCCAGCGATGTGACCTACCTTACTGCACCACACAGATCTTTCTACGCTTAATGCCTCCTTTGCGGTTACCCTCAGCTTAAGAGTGGCAAAGAGAGAGAGACACACTAAAGGACTGAATGACATTTATTGGTGTCCTGATCAACACCTGGTTCACAGCAGATCAAGACTTAATATTTCAATTAATCTAAAAGTGACTTTAATAAAATAAGCAAAACCCTAAAACTGGCACTGGATTCACCAATATTTTAGGGAACCAAAATTAAAAATAACAAAAAAAAAAAAAAAAAAAAAAAAAAAAAAAAAAGCACCACCAATAAAATCGGCCACTCCTCTTTACTTTTTGCACCCCCAAAACAGCCGTACTGCTTTGTAAAACCACATAACGTTGTGATGTACATGTTTAATCTCAGACAACATGCACGCGCACGGTTACCTTCTTTATTGCTTTTCTTCCTTCCTCGGAAGAACTTGCTCGATTTCGACTGAGAGGTGGGAGGATTAGAGGGGGCAGAGTCATCCACAGCACGCGCTCCGTCAGGTACATCAGGCTCACGTGGCATCTCAATATTACTCTTACCGGCCAGAGATGGCTCCATGGTGCTGTGGGAGTCTACTTGAGGTTTGTTCGAGTGTCTCTTTGCATTCTGTTCTTGGCTTTCTGGCATTATTTCATCAGGGACCACGCCATGTACTCTCTCATTCGAGTCAGTATGAGCACCAGAGTTAACGTTGGTCACGTTTTTCAGTGTGGTATCAATAGAAACTTGGTCATCTTTGACTTGGCTATTATTCGAGTTACAGTTTTGTTGTGTCCCATCTTTTGCTGAAGATGGGGTCACAGTAACTGGAGGCACTGTAGAGAATGATGTGTCCACAGAGGTCTTTTGTGTTAGTGGAGTCTCTGTGGAAGAGTTTCTCTCATTAAGGATTTCAGTCGGAAGGGTTTGCGTTTCTAGGTTAGCTGGAGGAAGCTCTGCTGAAGGCTTGAGCAGTGTAGCTGTATGGTTAGACAGGGCGTTCTCTGTGGAGAGGCCTGACTGGGTCTCCTGATGTGTGAGTGGTGCTTCATTACCAGTTGCTGCTGTTTCTCCTCCGAGGCTGATGGAGGAAGCGCTGACCGGATCTTTGATGCTTGTCTCCTCTGGCTGAGGACCAAGGTACGGAGCTACACCTGACGAAACTTCTCCTTCTGCACATTTGACATTTGATGCTAAAGAAAAAGAGAGTGAGAAGCCATTTGATTAAGATGAAAGAATAGCATGGGTGAATTTTTAAAAAAAATTTTTAAATTTGGGCTGAATGTAAATAAAGCTGCAGGGCAGGCATGCACAAATTTCTACATGCAAGCTTTGTCTGTCTGTGGTTAGTTTTTCTGTCTTATGAGTTTTTGGTCAGATGTGGCAAGTTTATGTTCAGTGCTTAGGATTCATAATATCTTAGCATTAATTTGTTGGACGTCCCAAAGACATCCAACATACCATTAAGGAAACCAATGGTATTATTTTTTAAAAGTTACTTGAATAGCATGTGGGGGGAGGGGAGGATCTTAGCCATTGCATCCAAGCAACATATACCCTGTCCACACTAGTGATTTTGTACCGATACGAAACTACTTTCATACTGCAACACCTGTCCACACTAGCAACTATACCGGTACTGTAGCGGTATAACTGTATCGGTACGAAACCCACAAACGTATGGGTTTCGTACCGGTACAGCAGCGCTTCGCGTAGTGTGGATAGATGAAGCGGCTCTGTATCGATACAAATATAATGCGCATGCACAAAGTCACACACCTCAATCGATGTCTTCGCTGAATAGAATGGTGAAGAACGGAGATTCGTTTTTTTTTTTTCCTCAACTGCCTCGCGCGTTTTTTTTTAAAAAGATTTTTTTGGGGGCTTTTTTCACCTTTATTGGATAGGACAGTGTAGAGACAGGAAATGAGCTGGAGAGAGAGACGGGGAGGGATCGGGAAATGACCTCGGGTCGGAATCAAACCCGGGTCCCCGGATTTATGGTATGGCGCCTTAGTCGACTGAGCCACGGCGCCCCCTGCCTCGCGCGTTTTATACAATTCAACTGAATAAATGACCACCAGAAATACAGACTGTACATTGACAACAAAAAGCGCACACGTGGTTTCATCCGCCATATATTCTCGGAAGGAAGTTACTCGGTAACCATGGAAACATTTCGCGCACGCGCATTTCAACTACCGTGAAAGAAAACCGCAAACATTTCTCGCTAGTGTGGACAGATGCACTAAACTGTACCGGTATACTTTGTATCGATACAGTTATACCACTTTCGTACCGGTACAAGTGTGAACACAGCAAAACTGTAGCCATTTTGTGAACAAGCAGCCATCACTGAAATGATGCACCGACATGTATGCCTTGGACACCGGTCATATTGCAAATAAATGAACAAAACTACCGCACAGTTGTTTAATACGCAAGCCATATTAAAACGTGTAAGTCAGTATATAAACTGTCATGTATAATTGTGGCAGACATGTTACATTTCTTCATTTAAGCCTCAAGGGGAGAAGTTCTCTAAAAACTACAAAAATAAAACCATAGATTGACAGCATGCTGTTAATTCTCTGAAATGATCACTGAATGATTAATATATGCGAGCATAGCGTTTAAATATCGATGCAACAAAAGCAGCTGTATGTGCAGTAAGCCACCAGGGAAAAGCAGGGAGATGAAGCAGCAGCTGCAGGCTATTGGTGGTGTAGAACGCTGCGAGTACTCCGAATGCTAGTACTCCATGACCAAGAGCCTGATTACCTCTTCTCTCTTTATCTCCTTTTATCATTAGGGGGAGAAAACACTGTATAGGTTGGCACGATCGCTGCCATTCATTCATCAACAGTGATCATAAAGTAAAGGAGATGAAAAGGGAAAAAGTGATTTCAGGCATTTGGACTGGAGCAGTTGTGGAGAGGTCCGAGTTGTCTTGTCCTTACCGGTATCCCTATGCATTTCACTAGAGGGGGCACTTTCCGTTTCGCACCTGGGCCTGGTCTTTCTAAGCTGGAAACCTTTTCTGATGTCAGCCAGCAGGTTGTCAATGATGCAGCCATCCTCCTGAGGCACACCACCTTTTCTAACTGTAAACAAAACAAATATAGACTGGAGTCAAAACTAGGTCAGCCTTATTTTATTGGGATGACGCTAACAGTTTTTGCAAAGCAATTCCGACGCTTAAAGTGAGCTGCTCAACAAAATCACAGGAGCAAATTAAAAGAATCATAAAAACAGCCTATTTCTCCTTCTCGCTCACACTCACGATTTCATGACTTTGATTCAGTCCCTCATGGTTAAGTAACTAAGCACGTGATTTAAAAAAAAACAAAAAAAACCCACTTCATGTCTTAAGTAATGATGGATGCTGTTTCTCTTTATTTAGTTGAGCGGTTCTTGACATAATATGGATTACTACAGTTGTGGAATCGGGCTATTTACTGTATTTGGACACACATTACTATGAACAATTATGTTCAAACCTTTGACTGGTACTGTACATTTATACATCACATACAATTTGTTCAACATGTGCCTAAAAATTTGTTTAAAAGCCCATATTTATATATTTAAAAAAAAAAAAAAAAAAACCCCAGGTCATGCATTGGAGAATGGAAAAAAAAAAAGAGCAGCAAGTGAGCGGTCCTATCTAGGACACTGAAAACCATATTATCCAAATTAAAAGGTCAAACAGAGGGGAAGTCCTGCCAGACTTGAGACAGGTTTAGAATATACTTACTGATCTTGCCGTTCTCTCCTTTCTGTCGCTTGGACTCCTCCTCTGCCAGCTGCTTTTTCCTCTT
Source organism: Neoarius graeffei (assembly GCF_027579695.1). Classification (NCBI taxonomy): domain Eukaryota; kingdom Metazoa; phylum Chordata; class Actinopteri; order Siluriformes; family Ariidae; genus Neoarius; species Neoarius graeffei. The sequence goes on along the minus strand of NC_083579.1, from coordinate 43,940,993 downwards.
CTCTGCTTTGGCAGCTTGCTCCTTGCGGATCTTGTTCTCCTACAGCAGAAACAAACAGGACCAGCAGAAGGTCAGTATGAGAGAAGAGAGCAGGCTATTTTCAGTCACAAGTGCAACAGTATACAACAATCCCAAGATAGCAGCATCCAGAAGGGTTTTTACACGATTTAAATAGTTTTCCTCCTAAATCTTTCAATGCGCAGGTTTGCTCTGAACAGACCAGAGAGATTACCTTTAATGCTTTGAGAAAAAGCCCTCGGAAGGTCTTGATAGTGCTGAAGAGTTCCTCTAGTGACAACTTAGCAGAATCCTCACACAGGTACTGAGCCAGATCTCCCTTCTTCTCCTCAATGTCAGCAAAGCGGTCCTCCAAATCTTCACATGCACGAAGGTTCTCCTACAGATGGGTGACAAGAACCCCAAGAAAAGCTCCATCTTTCATATAAAGGACTATATTGAACCTCCCTGAACCATGTTACCAAGATTTAATTTGTAATTAACCTGAATTACCTTTAAGTTTCAGCCTATTTCATTAAAATATTTTTTCACTTAATGCCTTCCTACATTGCCCATAATGCCATTCAGCTCCCTGCTGAAGACTTTCCATGCCAATATTGCCATTGACTACGATCAGGTTGTCATCTCACAGACTGCTAGCCAGCCAAGCAGAGCCTTGGCTATAATTCAACATAAACCGCGACCTATAACTGCAGTCCATTCTGGACTCCAACATTTGCCGTCTCTTACTTTTACTCTGGCTCATTAATAGGACCTTGAATGTCAGTGGAAGATGGCGAATTTGAAAAGAAGCTTGATCTTTTGCTTTTAGGAGCAAACAGTGAAACCTGACATCACTTGTTTCAGATCAGCAAATTCTTTTCTAGTATTAAACACCATTGTGACTTCACAGCATGCAACCGTCATCAGGAACACCACCACTTGATCACATACATTAAGAAAAGAATTTCACTATGCTGTAATTGTATATCCCAGCTTGTTAGGACATGGGTGTCCAAGCACAGGGTCAGCAATGATGCAGCACCCCTAGAGCAGAGAGGGTTAAGGGCCCAACTGTGGCAGCTTGGCAGTGCTGGGGCTAGAACCCCTGACCTTCAGATCAGTATCCCAGAGCCTTAACTGCTGAGCCACCACAGCATATCACAAATATTGCAAAATTTAAACATTTAAATGTGCTCCAGGGTGGAGTTTTCCTTTAAAGGAGATATGCAGAACCTTTAAGTACATTTGAGTGGATAGTATCTCCATCCTTGACTCTTGTATGCTGCATAAATGGGAATTAAAAAATTATATATATATATATATATATATATATATATATATAAAATTGAGTTAAAAAAGGGGCAGCACGGTGGTGTAGTGGTTAGCGCTGTCGCCTCACAGCAAGAAGGATCTGGGTTCGAGCCCCGTGGCCGGCGAGGGCCCTTCTGTGTGGAGTTTGCATGTTCTCCCCGTGTCCGCATGGGTTTCCTCCGGGTGCTCCGGTTTCCCCCACAGTCCAAAGACATGCAGGTTAGGTTAACTGGTGACTCTAAATTGACCGTAGGTGTGAATGGTTGTCTGTGTCTATGTGTCAGCCCTGTGATGACCTGGCGACTTGTCCAGGGTGTACCCCGCCTTTCGCCCGTAGTCAGCTGGGATAGGCTCCAGCTTGCCTGCGACCCTGTAGAACAGGATAAAGCGGCTACAGATAATGAGATGAGTTAAAAAAAACAAACAAAAAAAAAAGTTGGTATTCGAGCTGAGCCAGCCAGCCCTGAGTGTGTGACGTCACAGCGGTAACCGGCTTTAAGGCCGAGGCCTTTTACGGCTATAGACCAAAGTCATATCAATAAAAATTTATGGTGAAAGTAAGAAATACCGTCACCGACTTGCTCAACTAAGACTGATTTGACTTCATTGTGTGTTGACTCATTAAAACAGGAGAGGTGTTATAACTTATGCAACATGCATGCATTTTTCACTGATAAAACGTAAAAGGCTAATTAAATAATCAGATGAACTGAGACAATCACATTCTGAAGCAAATTAAATAATCTTATACCGGTAACTTAAACACACAATACAAGTTACATGTATTAATCTAAATGCAGGTAAACAACGAGTGTTTTGTATCCAAATGACAGTCGGAGCTTACCCGTCTGTGTTCTCGCTTCTTGAAGGCCGACCTTGTGGCCAATTGTTTTGAAACAATCTGACTTTCAGTTGTTTGTTCAGTTCTCCGTTTTTTTTTTTTATTGGATTTCATCTACTCACTTTACACAGTACAATAATAAAAATAAAAGACAGAGACATAAAATAAATAACTAACAAAACTTAAATATGCGCGTAGATGAGGGGCGAACTAACGGACTCGAGGTCCCATAAGGTAAGCCCCATTTACAAAACACAAAAAGAAAAAAAAAAGAAAAAAAAAAAAAACCTTGCCCCCCCTCAAAAAAAAAAAAAAAAAAATTATATACACTACAAAAAATACAACATAACAGCGCGACTCACGTGCAGCAATTCATTCTATGTGTTGATCTGCAGTATGGGCATACGGTTTTCCAGGAGCGTACACGCTGGGGGTCAAAAACAGATTTTAATTTTTCAAGATAGTGAACTCTAACACGGTCTTTAAAAAGAGGGTAGCTTCCAGACTGTCTAATTGGGAGAGGGAGATTATTCCAGATTGGTACAATTCTGTTAAAATAGGAGTCTCTAAACAGTGAGGTGCGAAAAGGCATAGGCTTGAGATCTAAATTTGTAGGTGCACTTCTGGTTCGGCCGCTTGATCATGGTTATTATTATGAAAACTCACTAGATTGTTTAGACATTTAAAGAAAAAAAAAAAAACCTAAAATCTCTGCATTCTAACCAGTAAGAAATTGGCAGCATATTCAGCTTAAGTAAGCGCGTTTTATAATCCGGCCTTAATTGATGGTAGGGATGGCACCCCAGGATGAAGCGGGTTGCGTGCCTCTGGACGCTCTCCAGTAAGTTAAGATCAGTAATAGATGACTGGGGCTCCCAGACTTCGCTAGCATAGCAAAGACTACTATGCACAAAAACACAGGTAGAGCAGTTTCTTGGGGTCAGCCCCTATAAAACTATTACAATGACGACGCAAAAAACCAAGCATGCGATTAGCCTTTGCGACAATGATGGAAATGTGCAAGCTCCAAGTAAGCTTGCACAAGATTGTGACCCCAAGGTCCTTCTGGGAAGGCACAACTGTCAAGACGTGACCTCCCAGGGTATAGGGACTGGCCGCAATAGACGGAATGTTGCTTTTACGTTTTCTTGCGTTTATTCGCTTCTTCCACGTAAGGGCAAGATATTGCTGCTGAGGCAAGTATATCCAGTGGAGAAATCAGACAGCTGGTCCACTCATTCTCCATTTTCTCCATACGGAGTACTCCGCCATTACTGCTCGGCTCAGGCAATTACTAAAACCCGGAACAGGACGTCTCCAGTTTTAGCAACAACCGTAGGGAGGTCACTGCCTGAGTGATATGTCACGTCCCGGGTTTTACCAACAACCCTCGGCTCACACTCCAGGAGAACTGGTGCAACTGAACTTGCTTTCCTTTATTTATTTATTTTTTTAAAAAAAACCACACCCACAACCCCTTTCCTTTTCTTGTAGTACTCTTTTAATTGTTGGTACTGCACCCTCTTTCAATACGGGCTTATAGCCAACACTCCTCAACAGATCAGAGGTCTCGTACGAGTCTTCAGTAAAATGTGCAGAGCAGAGGACAGACCACTTCGTAGGTGCCCAATGTGCCCGTGAACTTCTCGCAAAACACGTCCAAATCTTTGTAGTTTGAACATTCTTGGGCCGTGAATGCAACGTAAATCCACCTTCTGTCGTGTTGCTGTACCCGCCAGCAACACATCTACGTGGCATGGCGATAAATTAGCTCAAAATGGAGGATCGGAGTTGCAGTCAGCTGTGTTTTAGCATAGCGGAAATGGCGATGAGACCGATAGACTTCCTGCAGTGACGTTACGGACGTCAAGGTCATTCACTCAGACCGCTACCTATATGAATCACTTTAATCGTAAAAATTACTATATTAGATTTATTGTTAATGCTTAAAACTATTCCTGTGCCATTCTTGAGGTCTCAAGGCATTTATAAACAAAGTGAGGCCATGGTTGTGCGTATATGCTTTAAGGAACACCTCCGATTAACCCCAGGATATAAGCACAGAGGCTGATGAGATCACTAATGATCCATTTAAAAAAAAACAAAAAAAAAACAAAACACCTTATTATTGTATGAATAAAAAAAAAAAAAAAAAAAAAATATCCCCATAGTATACAATATTTCACTCACCTGAATAACACTCAAAAATTGATCTTTTATATCTTGAACTGATGAAGAGACTTTTTTCTCGGTGTTCCTTAAACGCTTGGACAGTGCACTTGCTTCAGCTTGAATGCAATCTAGGCTTATTCTGGGACAGAAGCAGATCAAAACAGTACATTTGAACCAGAGAGACTAAACTGATCATGCATTTAAAAAAAAAAATTCATACAAACCAGGCAATTAACTCATTATCTGTCTCAGCAACAGCACACTGAAATAAATAGAAGGGTTTGTATTCACCCTGCTGCTTTTTCACAGCTTTCAATGTCATCAGGAAGGCTCAGAAGCTCAGGGTGGTTCAATTCTGCTTCCTGGAAGAATAAACTAGGTTTCAATATTTCACCATATAAAACATCTCTAATATCTGAATTAATTTTTTCTATGGACAATAATTATTCCCAACTCAAGACTACCATCTAGGCCTGGGTGATGACGATAGCAATGTGTATAGGCATGTAACAACTCACAACTGGATTTTCCCCACTATTTCCTCTCTCCTTATTCTTCAACTTGAATATTCCTTTTGTTAAATTAAAAAAATAAAAACCCCTTCCGTTTCAATTTCTTAAAAACCAACAATAATTTATCCACACTTGTAAAGGTGTAGCCTGAATATAATAACCCATTAATTACAATATTCATTTTACTAAAAAGGAAACGCGAGTAAAAATAGGCATTTTCTTCATAAACATTCACCACCTCCATTTTGTTTCTTTTCTTTAGCTTTCAGCAGTTTCTAAAAAAAAAAAAAAAAAAAAAAAGACAGCTTCAACTTCTTGTTAAAGGTATTTGTACGGTCAAATCGCACAACAGCCCTCATTTTAGATTTGTTTTTTTGTTTGCTTGCACCTATGGTGAAGTCAGGTGCATTCCTGGTATTGTACCCTGTGTTGTCTAAAACAATACAATTACATCTAGGAAAAACTAAGATTACACAGCCTGATGATAATCCCAATCTATTTTTTATTTCATCAATTCATAATAAATTTGTATCACGATTCATCACACGATATTGCTACGTTTATATGCATCAAGTCAAAACCCTTCAATAGCAATCAGAAAACTGTTGATAGAATGTTTGATAATTTCACCTAAAAACGCATTACATGAAACAGCATGGTGTGAGCAAATGAGCAGTGTTTCCTCCAGGTCTTAAAGGAACAGTCCACCGTACTTCCATAATGAAATATGCTCTTATCTGAATTGAGACGAGCTGCTCCGTACCTCTCCGAGCTTTGCGCGACCTCCCAGTCAGTCAGACGCGCTGTCACTCCTGTTAGCAATGTAGCTAGGCTCAGTATGGCCAATGGTATTTTTTGGGGCTGTAGTTAGATGCGACCAAACTCTTCCGCGTTTTTCCTGTTTACATAGGTTTATATGACCAGTGATATGAAACAAGTTCAGTTACACAAATTGAAACGTGGCGATTTTCTATGCTATGGAAAGTCCGCACTATAATGACAGGCGTACTAACACCTTCTGCACGCTTCGACAGCGCATTGATACGGAGCTCAGATATCAATGTGCTGCCGAAGCGCGCAGAAGGTGTTAGTACGCCTGTCATTATAGTGCGCACTTTCCATAGCATAGAAAATCGCTACGTTTCAATTTGTGTAACTGAACTTGTTTCATATCACCAGTCATATAAACCTATGTAAACAGGAAAAACGTGGAAGAGTTTGGTCGCATCTAACTACAGCCCCAAAAAATACCATTGGCCATGCTGAGCCTAGCTACATTGCTAACAGGAGTGACAGCGCGTCTGACTGACTGGGAGGTCGCGCAAAGCTCGGAGAAGTACGGAGCAGCTCGTCTCAATTCAGATAAGAGCATATTTCATTATGGAAATACGGTGGACTGTTCCTTTAAAGATACTTTTGGTGGCAGCCAGCAGAAAGGGCCTGCATTTCCTGCTGCCACAAAAATGTCTACTGTATGCGATTTTGGATTGCATTAGTATCATCATTTGTGTGGACTGGAATCAACTCCACTCATGCACGCTGGAATGAGCGCTGCTCCAGAGGCTCAGTAAATAGCATATGCAATCAGCGATAACCACCAGCTTCAGAAAAATGGATTCTTTTCATTTCATTGACATTACTTTTATTTTTACTTGCAAAGAAATAAAACACACACACACACACACGGACCATTAATGCCCTTTTAATGATTAGTTAAATAGGCCAGGAGGAAAGGGGGGAAAAAAAAAAAAGTATACCATCAAAAAGCTGAACGTGCTGACTGGATTCAAGTGCTCCATGTTGTCATGGTAACACTGACAATAACATGTAAAGTGTATACGGATTAAGATTGTCGACAGTGTGAAAGCTCTCCATTCAATCATTCCAGCACAGCACGGTTCCTTTAACTATACACTTCATTATTTATCCAACGCTCATAACACTCTCGTTCGTCATACTTTTGTTAAAACGGGTCGCCAAATTTACATTAAATATACTTGGACAGGCCACCCAGGAAAAGTCCACGTGTAGGAAACACTGCAGACAGACAATGAAGAAAGTGTTGATAAAAGTAAGGTGTTTAATTCAAAATAGTGTTATTAAAAATAGGTCTTAAAAGATGACCAATTTCGACTGAAATGAAATTTTATCGTGATCTAGCTGAGAAATTTATCGCCCAGCCCTAGTACCATCATCACATCTACTTACATCAAAGTGCTTCTGCTTTCCTCAATTAAAACGATCATGCTCACGTGTGTTACTTGTAGTCAGAAGCGTTACTTTACAGTACCTCGAGGATGTGGTGCAACAGTGTGATACGGCCCTTGTTGGCTTTGGTTTCCGTCAGCTTAAGCAAGGAGCTAATCTTGAATCCTTCAGCGTTTCCTGTATGACTTCCCTAGCAGAGAAAACATCACAGATGTTTGTACAGCAACTTATGGTCCAGATTTACTTTAAAATGACTTGGATCTAATAATTCCGTTGCAGTTTAGTATAACATTTTTCTTTAAAAACGAAACAAAACAGAATTCAGTGGCGTCATTTCAAGTGAATGACATTTCTTTTAAGCCACGTTAATGTGGGTTTACACTTTTGGACAAAACGTACTTACGTAGTTGAGGAAGTTTCCTACTCGAAGGATTAACCTGCAGAAGCTGGGTAGCAGTGTGCTAACTTTGAGACCTACAGGGGGCGACACATACCAAAAGCTGCTCAAAACAAACTCAAATGCTGGGGCTACATTTGTACAAGAGTAATAACATACAGAACACCACTATATAGACTAGGCTTCATCTACAAGATCACGACACATTACAAGTACCCACATTTGTAGTTAATTCTTGTGTCAACATTTATAAATATGATTTTATGATGGTACTGCTGTTTGTGCAGGAACCACCCAGGTGTGAGTAACAGGATGCATCTAAAGCATCTGTTTGGCAGACGGCTACATATATTTCGTCCAGCGTGTTAACACAAAACGTGTCACCAAGGGCGTGATGATCCTGTTAAGTCAATATATTGACGTAAGGGAGTTCAAAAAAAAAAAAAAGGTTGTGTTTAATACTGTGCCACAATGACCGAGGACGTTCCACAAACATTGTCTTTAGGTTTGACATATCCCATAAAACGTGCTATAAGAAGAGTAAAACAGTGCCGCGCCGCCTAAAGGTCACCGAATAAACTAGTATTTACTGAACACACACACAGCTGTATCTTTTCATCAGTACCAGACACTGCTAAAATTGATGACATCACTTGGTCCAACAATCCATTAAGAATGTACGTTCTTTCGCAATGTGGTTTGTAAACATGTTCTTGAGCAAGCGAGACCAAGCTGAGCGCAGCAGATAATCATTATACTGAGCAGCTCAGATCTGTCAAAACCCTCTGAAAGCCCAGTGGAAAATAAGTTTTACTCTTAGAGACAAACTGCATTCTTTATATGAAATTAGACAAATAAGGTTTTTTTTTTTTTAAAACAAGCAGCCTGAGAAGTTTTTATCCCTCACTGGCCGAAAGGCCTGAATGGGGATATCATCGTGGCGAAGTCAGTCCATCCGTCCGTCCAGGAAAGGGTTCTCGCCTTCTGAAATCAACTCCTCATAATTTTTGGAGGAACTTCATGAAACTTGGCAAATACGTATATTGTAGGGCTGTAACGATACACCCAACTCACGATTCGAATCGCGATTTTTGACCCACGATTCGATACGCCCACGATTTTTTTTAAAATGTTTTTTTAAAGTAGTAAATTTGACTTATTAACATTTACTTACTTACATTAACTATTTAATAACAAATAATTCAGACCACTGCAGAGAATGAGTAATATGTATGCAAAAATGAACAAATGTATATCCAAAGATTGTTTTATTTCTCAAAATAATACTGTTGAGCCGGAAGCTCTGGTTTTTTCGGTTCTGAAAAAGTCATTTTTCCAAATCGTGTAAATCCGTTAAGATTTTTTTTGGGGGGGTGTCTCTCTCACTGTCTCACTCTCATAGGGCCAATGATTTTCTGTGATCGCGGAAAACAGATGGAAATTACGGAATTTTTATAGTGAAACATTGCTCGCGTGTCAAAATGTAACTGCCGCAGAAGGCTTCCGCCCAAGCAGACATGCCTTCAGTGTTGCCACATATTGCTAACGTTTTCCACCCCAAAATATGTTCAAAACCAGCCAAAAAGCACCTAAACCTGCCCAATCTGGCAACACTGCATGCCTTTCCGGTCAAGTAATTGGCTTGTGGCACACCTAGCCAGCCAATGAGCTGCTTGTTTACAGATTCGCTCCCCGCGTCGCAACCAGAATGGCGACCGCTTAAAAGAAATGAATGCTCTGCCAGTGGCGAGTGTGGACGTTGCGTGACTCGCAGAAGATTGTCGCAGGTCGGCGAAAAAACGACTTACTAATAGATATAAAAAAATAAAAGTAATTTAAGTAAGTTTAAAATGTAATTTAAATAAAAAGTAAAGTATTCATAAATTGAAGTTTGGAAGCGCCTCTGTTTTTGGGCTGAGGAGAAGTTTGAAAGGGTGTACCGCCATTCTGCCTTCTTGTATCGCGATACGGATCGTGGCTCTGCGTATCGCGATTTCGATACGCATATTGTTACAGCCCTAGTATATTGCAATTTCATTTGCAATATACTGTAGCGGGGGATATTGTGCCTTCAGAGCACTCCTGTTACTAACTGAGTGACGATGAATCAGCATAGGCTTGCTTCTGGGGGAAAAAGAAAAAGAAAGAAACAAAACAGTCTCCCACGCAACAGCGCAGCTCACTCACTCTTACAAGCCGCCTCCACCAGCTGTGCTTTGGGTTTCAGGATCTCCAGCACAGATGCAGTCTCTTCACACAACAACATGCAGTCAATCCTCAGTTGATAGCTAAAGAAGAGAGAGGTAATGCATGGGCAGGAATAAAAGTGTGGTGAATCTAAGGGTCATGATTAAGAGACACTTTTTTTTTTTTTTTTAAACCAAACTCACTTTAATACAATGTGGACTGGATGACTTATTATTATGGCTTATTATTATGGCAAGCAGGAAGAAAGCTGTTACCAGGGAACAGCGAGGAGCGATAGGTAAAACTTGTCGACATTAGCGAGCTTGTCTCGTTCTCCTTGGAAAGAGTTCAGGTTTTCAATCTACAATGAAAACAGGGAAAGAAAAAAAAAAAAAGGTCAAAACTAGAAAGTGTTCTTGCTAGAGTTGTTAAAAAGGTGTTTAAAAGCTTGTGAGATCGAGCTGTACAGAAGGTGACATGAGGAAAAACACCAAAGTTCTCCTGACACTCTTCAGTCACAATTTCTGTTGTGGCTACAAGGCATTTCAGATTCTGGCACCTCTTGTACAAGGGTGTAAAACACAACCAAATTTAAAAAAAAAAAAGATCAAACTGCAGACAAGGAGTATCTGCTCCGAGGTAATGAGTCCTAGCAGATTCGTTAACGTATGCAGAACTGCAACGAGCAGGCACAGGTTAAATGGTGCAATGTCAGCATTTTCCAAAAAACAGAGACATTTTAAAATGTCTCCTCCTTTTGAGGATATTTTTGAAAAGCTTCTACACACACACACACACACACACACACACACACACACACACAGTACCAGCTAAAGTTTGGACATGCCTATTCACTCATAGGTTTATCTGTATTTCGACCATTTTCTGCATTGTAGAACAATACCGAAGACATCAACTCTATGAAACAAATATAGAACCTGTGGAATTGTGTTTGGTAAAACAAACAAGTTAAAAACAAACACGTTTTGGTTGGGGCGTCGTGGCTCAGGTGGATAAGGCACCATACCATAAATCCGGGGACCCGTGTTCGATTCCGACCCGCGGTCATTTCCCCATCCCTTCCTGTCTCTCTCTCCCACTCATTTCCTGTCTCTACACTGTCCTATCCAATAAAGGTGAAAAAAGCCCAAAAATATCTTTAAAACAAACACGTTTCATACTTTATACTCTTCAGCGTAGCCACCGCTTACCTTGATGATCCTTTGCACACTGTTGGCATTACTGTATCTTAACCAGCTTCATGGGTAGTCACCTGGAATGCTTTTCAATTAACTTTTGACGAGGCAGAGTTGTTAGGTAGTGCACTTTCTTGCCTTCTTAATGCACTTGAGATTAAACAGTAAATAAAAACACAGTAAATAGCCCTGTTCCACAGCTGTAGCAATCCATGTCAAAAACTGCTCAACATGGCCGCAGCCAGCTATGAGGCCACCGCGGTCCGGACCTCGGTCATTTTTAAGAGCTGAAAATACATTTGTACGCTAAATATTCAACTGGATAAAATAAATAAATAAATAACATTAAAACGTCTCCGTAAAAAGTGCATTGTTAATTATGTTAAACGTTGAATCTGTCTTGTGAGTGTGTTTCATGCGCACGGCTCTGAGACCAAGAACACAAACGAATGAGTACGCGATTCGGGGGAGGAACGCAGTGCAGTAGACACGTTTTTTTTTTCATGGTAACTATCAGCGCACTTTTATGAAGCTGTTAAATTTACATTTTCGAAGCAGTGCAGTTGTAGCCTGCCTTGTTTGTGATTTTAAAAATAAATCATTCGATAAGCCAAAGCAATAGAGGGGAAAGTTTAAACTTATGTTTGCCTTGGATAACTTTGCCTAAAACATGGTGGTGTATACTGATTTTTTTTTTTTACCCCCCAGAATGTTTTTTTTTTTTTTTGTGTAGGTGTAACGGATGCCAGATTGTTAATGCATCTTAGTTCCATAGGCTACATGGTTAGGGTATCTTTTGTCCTCATTGCTTGGGCCAGATCAAACCATTAAACAAGCTTAAATTATTCTTACTCTTGCCACATACATGATTTTTTTTTTTCAAAACTGATGATATTCAGTTCAAACACCATTAAAAGTAATTTCAGGAATAGATCTCGTGTGATGTGTAATTCACCCCTCTCATTTAAATATGGCAAATTTTTCGCCGCGCGCTTTGTGCATCACGGACCTCGGTGATTTTAAAATGCTGGCTATGGCCCTGCTGCTCAACCAAGTAAAGAGAAACGACACCAATCATTACTTTAAGACATGAAATGACTTACTTAAAAAAACTCATTGACTTAGAAGGCGTGTCCAAACTTTTGACTGGTACTGTATATATTTCCATATAAAAGTGGGCAGGGCACTGTTTGCAGGCCAGCTACTAATCAGAGTGATGAGGGCCAACACGTTTTCTCCAACAAACATTAAAGGGGAACTGAAGTCATTTTTAAACTTGCTTTATTTCTTAATTAGCGTGTTATTCAATTACGTTTTTGGTTTTATTAACCTTATATAGCGACTCGTATCGGCATATTATATTACACTTATCGCCTTTTTGTTTTTTAGCCATGTTGAATCTAATTCGTTTGGTCCACGGCAAGCGTCGCTTATCCGTGCAATTTTCACGAGACTTGTGCGAGACTTCAAAAGTGAAGCGTCAGCACTGCCATTTTGAAAACTGTTTGCACAGCGGCCAGACCGCCACATCATTCCAATTTAGATTAATTTCGAGATTTGCCAGCTTCATCAGTGAAGATTATTCCATACGACTTCAAACCAACGTGGAGTAGAGAGGAGTTGGAAAGACGACAGGATAAGGACGAGTCCATCGCACTGGTATGTACGTCATTACTGTTGCGCAATTAAAACGTGCCAGATCAGGCGGCGGGTGGGTTTTCAAAATAATAAATACATGCATGTATTTTTGTGATAAATACATATTATACTGAGCACATTTCCCACATAATCCTCACTAAGGTTTCGGACAGCACTACAAAATGGCGTCCCCACTACAAAGTGCCCTATGTAGGGAGCGATTTCGGACACAGGGAAAACTTCCAGCTTGATTATGTCAGCATTCGAAAGAGGGCGCGCGCGTCTTTTGACAACATTGGCAGATGTTGGTCACTTTGATTTCCGCTGTACGTTTTACTTCCGTCCTACGATGTCTCGCACAGGTCTCAGCGAATCTTGTTTACGGCCGTTGCTTTGACATATGGACTGATATATTACAGAGCATATTTCAAACACTCATAACTTGCTATAGCAGTGACAAAACAGCTGTCAGAAATGCATTCCTATATTTAATAAAATGAGAAATAGAATTTTGATTTAAAAAAAAAAATTGCCTTTAGTTCCCCTTTAATGCAGTAATAGACGTCAACATGCTTGGTGAAGAGTTCTAACAGACCAGTTGGTTTTATCTAAAAACATACAGAAGCACTGCTTATTGGCTAGTCTCCCACTAATAACCAAACAAATCACAACATAACCGTGGCATCTTTGGGTTTCCAACTCATAATTTGCTGATGGTAGGGTGAAACTTTAGGTAACATCATTCATTTGTAGAAAATAAGTTCAGTGGTGACTGACCAACCTCGTGCTTCTCTGGAAGGAGCTTCAGTAGCTGTTTTAACACCTCAACATCAAACTTGGAACGATCCCCTTTCTGAATCATGTCCACAAACACCTCATTAGAGCTGTTCAAAAAGGTGAAGAGAACAAAAATAATCTGATGACGAATGAAGAATATGTTTCGACAGACAGAAGTCTGCATGTACTCGTAAGCTTACCATTTGAACTGTTTGAGAAATATATTCAGATTCAGGTTCTTCTTAGGATCAATAAAGGAAATCTACAGGACAGGAAAGTAGTTATTATGAGATCATTTATCACAAACTACAGTGAGAGGGATATCTGTGATACAGATACAAAAAAAAATATATAATCGCATACTTCTTTGGGTTCTTTCTTTGCAGGAGGTGCTGTGCCTTTCTCTTTGGGCTCAGTCACTGGGAGACTGAAGAGCTGCTCGATGCTGGTGTAGTCCGGTTCCAGAGGGGAATCCGTCTGCTCTGAGGCCCATATATTGCAGCCATCTACAGAAGACAGGAGAGAACACTGGAGATACACTCTAAACATTTTTCATTCTATTCTTGGGAAGGTCAAGCACTCGTTTAAAAACTACCAATTACAAGAGACAAAACATTTGCTGCATTTGAGACACAGTGTGGTGGTGGGGGACAATGGTGCATTATAACTACAGTTTATGTCGACTAGTTGGCGAATACATTGAGTAGTTCCTGCCCCAGGGAGCTGTTGACTAGTTGAAGCAATGGGGGGACGACACAGGAAGGCAGACAGCAAAGAAATCAGGCTAAGATGTATTGTTCGTCGGAAATATTTCAGACAAGAGGAAGCCAACGGTGCATTGTGTAGAACAATGCTATGAAAAAAATATTTTCCTTTGCTGTAATGGATTGTTATCACTTTGATTTCCCTTTGTATAAAAATGTAGAGGTGCGCCCAGGACTGCTTTTAATATGACTCCCACACACTCCATGAATTCTTGCTGTTGTTTATCAGCATGCAAGTGCACCAATTATATAACCTTAAAGAGCAGTGGCCTGAATTTTTGTTTTATCCATGGAAAAGGTGGCTAGTTAACTACCTTTCCCCGCACATTGGTCAACTAGTAATAAATAAATAAATAAATAATATATATATTTTTTCAAACCTTAATACCGCTCTAATCAAAATATGGCACGCTCACCAGTGACTGCTTGAGAGTTTAGCTTCTGCCAGTTGAGCTTCTTCATCCTAAGTGTGGGATATGGACCAGTTTTCACTGGAATGCTGTAAGCTCTCCCCAGAACCTGAACATCGTGGGCCATTATTATATCTCCTCCCATAGGAGGTGGGCAAGGCATGCCTGGCAAAGGGGGCGGAGGCGGAACGCCACCCATGCCTGGCAAAGGGGGCGGAGGCGGAACGCCACCCATGCCTGGCAAAGGGGGCGGAGGCGGAACGCCACCCATGCCTGGCAAAGGGGGCGGAGGCGGAACGCCACCCATGCCTGGCAAAGGGGGCGGAGGCGGCGGTGGAGGAGGACCGCCACCCATGCCTGGCAAAGGGGGCGGAGGCGGCGGTGGAGGAGGACCGCCACCCATGCCTGGCAAAGGGGGCGGAGGCGGCGGTGCAGCCAAACTGGGTGGAGGAGGTGGGGGAGGAGGAGGAGGAGGCGGCGGTTGGGTGGTGCAGGGCTTCTCTGTGGAACTAAGGGGCACTGACTGGTTGGTCATGGGTGTACTCTTTAAAGATTCTTCCTCCCCAACCTTCGGCTCAGTCTGAACTGCCTTATCGGCTTTCTTTGGAGGCGGAGCATCGACATGATGAGAACCGGTGGCTGATTCTTTGGAAAAGACAAGCCGCTGCATGATTGCCTCACAGGAGTCCATTTCAGCTGCAATCCAGAAATCACACAAATCATTTAAGTTATTATTTTTCATTTACACACAATCTTTAACCTAAGAAAGGTATTTTCTTCCCAGCTTTAAACTAAAACACCAAACGCACATGAAAAATAGAACCTAGTTAAAGGAAAATTATATTCAGCACAAATCTAGTATTTAAAATGTTATTTGTAATGTCATGTTATTGAAGTGTGTACAGTAATATTTTGTCTATTTATTAGAACTGTAGAGCTTTCTATTACTGATTTTGTTATTTTGAGTTATCTATTAAAAACACATTCAATTCAAGAGAACAGTCAAATAGACCATTACCAACATGAACTTAAAATAAAATTAACACCCACCCCCTTGAAAAATAGTGGGTTGTGATTTCTGTCACTGGAACTAAATATAAAGGACAATCCAGAGTGTTAAAAGACCTAAATGACTTTGAAACAATGTTGGACAGAGAAAAGGCTCACAGTTCTGGGCCAGGAGGACAGCACGGTTTGTTAGAGCCTCCAGGGCCTGCCAGATGTCTGCTCGCTCTGGTCCCAACAACAACAGAGTCTGCATGATGGACAGCAGCTGCAATGATGCAGGGGAGCTACTCACCTACAGGGATGAGAGTTTAAAAACAGACCATTAGGTTTAGAACAGTACCCCTACACAGAATTGCATAATAACCTTGTGATTTTCATACACCATTACACAGCATGTTGCACACCATGAACCATGGTTTTGGTAAGGACTCGCAACCTTGTTTAGCATAAAATAACTTTTAATTTAGCTCCTGAGTGGTGCAAAAAAAAAAAAAAAAAAAGCATTTGCAAGTTCGAATCCCGATATTGCCATGGATATCCATGGCCGGGCACTCGAGAGCAAAATTGGCCATGCTCTCAGGAAGGGAAGGGTGGAACGAACTCACTCTCTTTTTCATGTCAATAGGCCATTTGCAGGAATTGGTCACGTGTCAATTTTCCTCATAGCAACAAGCCCGTGGTGGGCAAGCTAACTTGACATTCCTTGACAATCATAAGAGTTTGACTGGCGATGCGAAGCAATCCGTTTCTATAATAGCTGATTTTACCTTTTCTACTGTCTTTTTTGACCCGAATTTTCATGTGTACTTGGAAAATAAGTTTGTGTTTTAACTTCTGTCGTAAGTTAAAGCGAATCATTGGCCGTAAGAGAGAGTTTTTTGGACTGAAGTTGGTCGCCGCTGAAAGAAATTCATGTGCGAAATGGCAGATTTCTCAGGTATGTTTATAACTTATAATTTCTCCTTTTCTACCTTTATCATTCGCTTGAAACCCCTTTTGCACTTTCTTTTGCAAACATAGCATTGCTTATGTATCTGAATCAGTTTCTTACTTGTCGACATGTCGTACGATTTTTCTTCTTTGCTTTACAGTACCACTCTAGTTAAAAACAGAAGGTACACCATCAGATTTTAGATTTTTTTTTCCTTTGGTACTTCTTCAATAATCAATTTCTTTTGGCCGCGACCAACTTTAGTCCAAAAAACTCTTTTACGGCCAATGATTCGCTTTAACTTACGATAGAAGTTAAAACCACAAACCTTTTCCAAGTACACATGAAAATTCGGGTCAAAAAAGACAGTAGAAAAGGTAAAAACAACTATTATAGAAATGGATTGCTTCGCATCGCCAGTCAAACTCTTATGGTCGTCAAGGAATGTCAAGTTAGCTTGCCCACCACGGGCTTGTTGCTATGGGGAAAATTGACACGTGACCAATTCAGAGGCTCCAACTTGGGAAATTGCAAAGAGGGAGATTCTCCCTCTCTGCGAGTAGCTCGGAGGGAGACAAGTTTGAGCGCCGTAGGCATGAAGGTATACATGAGAATGATTCACCACATTTCGTGTCAATTAAATCTTACTAATAGTAACAGATCTAGATAAATCCAGTGACTATAGACCAAACTTTAATATGCCTAAAGTCAATGTTAATGTCAATAATGACTATTATAAATTGCCAATGGTAGACCCTCTGATGATAATGTTCTTCTAATAATATTCTAAGTTAGTAAAAGTCAGACAAGTTCGTTAGAATCTAACGTCTGGTCTGGTGATCTAACCCTGTCGGATATAGGGTCGTCTTGCTGCCGTCCAAAATAGTCCACCATTCGTCCCTGGCGACCATCGTGACAGGCGATCCGAACTTTATCTTGGTGATTTTCTGATATTTTTTTCTTCGTAGTTTGGCTTTCGCCATTTCCACCAACTGAACTTTGTTTCATTATCTCATTCAAGAGAACAAAGTTAAAGACGAGCAGGCGAGAAATGCAGACGCAAAAAAACAAACAAAATGGTTGAGTGTCACGGGTTTTCTCGTTCTCTTGCGCGCGTCATTAATAGCGCCATCTTTATGCTTTATCGGTAACTGCTAAGACATTGGGTGGCTCAGTGTGACCCCGTGGCATACCGAATTCCGTTCGATTCATATGTGCGCTTGATCTGCGCACGCATGCCTCTGGCATTCACTCTAATCCCCCCGAAATTCACTCCAATCCCAACCGTTACGCTGATCGGTGTACCGACCGGGGAATCGGCGTATACTGCGGGGTACACACTTGAGTTCACCCATACAATGTCAGACACACGAAAAGTAGAAAGTCAACTATTAATTTGTCAACATAAACATATCAAGTTATATATATTTTTTAAACTAATCATGTGTAGTAAGGGTGGGCAGGAGATTGTTGTGTTGTCAGCAGGAGGATTTTCTAAATGTTCCCTAAAGCGGGAGATCTCCCGCCCATGGTGGGAGAGTTGGAGCCTCTGCCAATTCCTGCAAATGGCCTATTAACAGGGACACTAACCAGTCACGGGCACCTGTGAAGGTGTGCGGATAGCACTTTCCTCCAAGTGATGTATGAGCAGCGGTTAGAAAAGATGCAGTTGCCTCAGAGGAAGCATGCGATAACCTTCACCCTCCCTGGTTAGTAGCTGTTGTGTGATGGTGAGGGCTGTGTAGGAATTGGCTGTGACTATTGGGCAGCACGGTCGCCTCACAGCAAGAAGGTTCTGGGTTCGAAACCAGCAGCCGACGAGGGCCTTTTGGATGTGGAGTTTGCATGTTCTCCCCGTGTCTGCGTGGATTTCACCCACAGTTTAAAGACATGCGGTTAGGTGAGCGAGGCACCTAACTCCCAACTGCTCCCCGGGCGCTGTTAGCATGGCTGCCCACTGTTCTGGGTATGTATGTGTGTTCACTGCTTCAGATGGGTTAAATACAGAGAGGAAATTTCACAAGTGTGTGATGAATAAAAAGTTATTTTCTAAATTAGGGAGAAAAATCAGGGAAACTCTAGAAAAATAAAAACCTTCAATTTTAGAAACTGGCATACCAATTTTTAATAGCAACTGTAAACTCAGATCAGATTACCTCATGCCAAAGCTGATAAAGAAGACTAGTATTTTTGTGCAGTACTGTTATCATTTATGGATTTATGAACACGTCAAAACATTTAAGCAACAGATCCCAGGACATCTGTTCAAACTCACTTTGTTAAAGAGAGTGATGAAGACTTCCTGGTGATTACTCATATCAATGCCCCCGTAAAGCTTCATCAGTTCCTCCTCATCCTCAGCCATGGCGTCCTCAAAAGCCTCACACTGGATGATCAAGTCTTCATCCTCCTCCTCTCTGGGGGAGAAAAAAAACCAGGCATCCATACAAACAGGCACAGAAAAAGTCTGTGATCGCGAGAATCTTTGTTCTCATTTCTGGACACGTGGGAAGGATATGAGATCCATGCAGCAAATCGATATGAAGCTTACCTCAGCTTGGGGAGAAGGTCAAGGAGCTGCAAGCCTAGAAGATAAAGAGTGAAAGAGAAAACCAGTTTTAAAAGTCTTTCACGAGGTCGTGACTTCGGACACATTCCTGTACTTCAGTGAGTGGAACCCGAGAGGCGAAGAGGTTTATTTTTCCCTCCGGACGACATTCAGGACGGACACAAAGCCAAGGTGAGAGCAATTAACGTCAGCGCGAGGCCTCATTAAACCAATCGGCTGCGTTCCAAACCGCATGCTACCCTACCAGCGTAGTACACTAACTTCGTGTGCTAGTTCACTTGCTAGGTAGTATACTAGGGTAGTCGTTTGAACGCAGCAGCGCTTCGTTTTGGTTCATTTTTCTGGGTAAATTAAGGCAGCTTACATTTAGGCTACTATGCCGAAAATTAGATTAAAGTGTTTAGCTTATTATACACTAATCCTTAGAGGGATTTTTTTTAAAAAGAGGATTGATACACAGCACAAAAAACAGTCTAAATATGAATGTGGTTTAAGTATTTTAATGTAACATTTCATCGGTGGTACACAGTGTTTATCCCTCCTCGCCTTTATGGGTTGTTTTACAATCAGGGTACGCAAGCTAAAAAACACATTTAACACTTATTATCTTCAATATCAAAAGGCTTGACTAAATAAACTTGGTTGTTTATTGTAGCCCTGTGATAGCTCTATTTACCATGCAAAAAAAATGTGGTGATAACGTTATTTTTGGTGAATGTATGGCAATATACACTACCGTTCAAAAGTTTGGGGTCACCCAGACAATTTTGTGTTTTCCATGAAAAGTCACACTTTTATTTACCACCATAAGTTGTAAAATGAATAGAAAATATAGTCAAGACATTTTTCTGGCCATTTTGAGCATAATGTGATGCTCCAGAAACTCAATCTGCTCAAAGGAAGGTCAGTTTTATAGCTTCTCTAAAGAGCTCAACTGTTTTCAGCTGTGCTAACATGATTGTACAAGGGTTTTCTAATCATCCATTAGCCTTCTGAGGCAATGAGCAAACACATTGTACCATTAGAACACTGGAGTGAGAGTTGCTGGAAATGGGCCTCTATACACCTATGGAGATATTGCACCAAAAACCAGACATTTGCAGCTAGAATAGTCATTTACCACATTAGCAATGTATAGAGTGTATTTCTGATTAGTTTAAAGTGATCTTCATTGAAAAGAACAGTGCTTTTCTTTCAAAAATAAGGACGTTTCAAACGGACCCCAAACTTTTGAACGGTAGTGTATGTCATATTTAGCAAAATTACTCGTGTCATTTAGAAAAAGTGCTTTTTTTTTTTACCACAGGTAGCTCCAAAAGGGATGCACTTAAATCATTCTTTATACCATAAAACAAATATTTGGTTCCATATCATTGGAAACAGAGTTAAGTTTTAATGTTGAATGCCAGTAAGTTTTCAGACTATTTTGATCAAATTAGTATGGAATTGTGGGCGGCACGGTGGTGTAGTGGTTAGCGCTGTCGCCTCACAGCAAGAAGGTCCTGGGTTCGAGCCCCGGGGCCAGCGAGGGCCTTTCTGTGCGGAGTTTGCATGTTCTCCCCGTGTCCGCGTGGGTTTCCTCCGGGTGCTCCGGTTTCCCCCACAGTCCAAAGACATGCAGGTTAGGTTAACTGGTGACTCTAAATTGAGCGTAGGTGTGAATGTGAGTGTGAATGGTTGTCTGTGTCTATGTGTCAGCCCTGTGATGACCTGGCGACTTGTCCAGGGTGTACCCCGCCTTTCGCCCGTAGTCAGCTGGGATAGGCTCCAGCTTGCCTGCGACCCTGTAGAAGGATAAAGCGGCTGGAGATAATGAGATGAGTATGTAATTGTGTCAAAAAAATGTCCTCTCTGAGACAGCTAATTTTTCAATATAAAATAACATATCTAAAATGATTATTTTCATCCTAAAATGTGGCCAAGATATTGGGACATAAATATTAGAGACAACTAACACAAAGCTTACAGCCTTATATTTAAAAGCACTACGGAAGTAGTGGATTCTGAATTGTCAAAAAAAAAAAAATGTCCTCTCCGAGAATCACTTCATTTGTTTCTCCCAGCCCTGCTTAAAGCTACACTTAATCTTGTTATAATACAAACTATTACACATGCCTATCTGTTCTTTAACTTGTCCTTCACTTAAAAACTGGTACAAGAACCAGTTTGAATCAAGTTGAATTTTGGACCCCTGTGACACAAACTTTGTATCCTGATTGTAAAACAACCCTTATCGAAGTGAATAATAATTAATAATAATACAAACCTGGTAAATGAAACTGCCGAGTTTTTGACAGAGATTAGAGAATACGGGCTAAACATACCACAAAGAAATGTTTTCAGTGAGGACATGCTAGCTAAATTAAAAGTTTACTTACTGATCAGCTTTCTGACTCCTACCAAACTAAATGAGCTACTATTATGTGTGTGAACATGTTTAGCTTCAGCAGCTAGCGCCTAAAAATGGGTCATTCCATGTCAAATCTCCGAATGCTCCCATTCAGCCATCTAAGATTTGGCTGAAAAAATTCCAGGAGGTTCACACACTTCCCAATAGGAAAAGTCCCAAATTTTAGTTCCCAACTCCTTATAGTTTTGTCATAAAAAAATATTTTTGCAACTAACCTCGGACCCGTTTTGAGCAGAGTTTTTTGGGGAGCCACTTTGAGATAGCTGGATCTAGAAAAGTACTTAAGCCAGGTCCTTCACATTTTCAAGGGTCAAAATCTGGCACCAGTACTTAAATAGGAATAAACAAAGTTTTTATTGGGTGGCACAATGGTGTAGTGGTTAGCACTGTTGCCTCAGAGCAAGAAGGTCCTGAGTTCGAGCCCAGCGGCTGACGAGGGCCTTTCTGTGTGGAGTTTGCATGTTCTCCACATGTCTGCATGGGTTTCCTCTGGGTGCTCTGGTTTCCCCCACAGTCCAAAGACATGTTAGGCTAATTCAAAGTCCTTCCCACACCATTCAAGGTGCTTTTGGTGGTGCCAATCTCCGTTTCGTAGCCCTCAGCCTCTCACCTATATTCCATAGCTGGGGTTACAGTGGGGGTCTAGTCTTCTGGTAACCGCGAGACTTTGACTCCCCACTTGCATCTGTATTGCAGCATGTCATGGCAGTAGGCACCATTTTTATGATGGTCTTTGGTATGACCCAAGTGGCCTAGTGTTTAGCGTGTCCGCCTCTTGATTGGGAGATCGTGAGTTAGGCTAATTGGTGGCTCTAAATTGACCGTAGGTGTGAATGAGAGTGTGAATGGTTGTTTGTCTCTGTGTCAGCCCTGCGATGACCTGGCAACTTGTCCAGGGTGTACCCCGCCTCTCCCCCATAGTCAGCTGGGATAGGCTCCAGCTTGCCTACAACCCTGTACAGGATAAGCAGCTACAGCTAGTGGATGGATGGACGGAAGTTTTTACTGCTCGCCTTCAGTTCCTGCTGAAAAATATAATAAAACCTGGCGAGAAATGTGATTACGTCACATGTAGAGAAGACCTCTTGAACAACGGTGATTCAAAAAATGTTAACCTTATACAAGTCTGCAGCGACCATTTTATCTCAGGTCAATGAATAATTTGATATCTTTCTACAGTGTTAGTCTTAACTGTATTTGTGTCCAGTATTTTGAGATGGAGCCCAATCTGGGTTGTCTTCTTCATAAAGTCCAGCTGGTTTGCCGAGTATAGTGCAATCAAAACTTACAGTGAAGCGAAGTACTCCTGGCAGCCTTATTGAGAAACACAAACTCTATTTCAACCATTTTTACCCAGAACATTGACTTCTCATTCATGAATTTCTGCAATATAGATGTGAATGTTATGTAAAAATACAAATGATTAATTAACTTGATATATTTGCTGTAGGGCGGCACAGTGGTGTAGTGGTTAGCGCTGTTGCCTCACAGCAAGAAGGTCCGGGTTTGAGCCCCGTGGCGGGCGAGGGCCTTTCTGTGTGGAGTTTGCATGTTCTCCCCGTGTCCGTGTGGGTTTCCTCCGGGTGCTCCGGTTTCCCCCAAAGACATGCAGGTTAAGTTAACTGGTGACTCTAAATTGACCGTAGGTGTGAATGTGAGTGTGAATGGTTGTATGTGTCTATGTGTCAGCCCTGTGATGACCTGGCGACTTGTCCAGGGTGTACCCCGCCTTTCGCCCGTAGTCAGCTGGGATAGGCTCCAGCTTGCCTGCGACCCTGTAGAACAGGATAAAGCAGCTAGAGATAATGAGATATTCACTGTAGACTTGTATAAGGTAACATTTTGAGTAAACATCGCTCGAGGTCTTCTCTACGTGTGTGATGTAACCACATTTCTTGTATAAATCTCTCCATTTTTTTAAATTATATTTTTCAGTAGGACCTGAAGGTAAACAGTAAAAACTTACTTTGTCCCTATTTGAGCAATTTGAACACTCGTAAGCCACACAAAAATTGACCATATTTCCAAGTTAAACGCTTTAGGCTCTCCATTAAACTGCGACTGTTTTGTCCTCTGAGTTCGTCCTTGACTACGGTTGTCTTATACAAAGACGTCATCTTTGATCGTTGCACCATGAGCGAAATTTTTACCCATTTCCAGGATACTAAAATTTCTATCCAGACATAGACTACAAAGAAGCAGTGACTGAGTTGCCATGAAGGAAAATGTTTACTCACTTTTAGTGTTTATAAAATGTAATATCTCCAAAAAATGAGCATTTAAAATGAAGAACAATGTGGGTGAGAGGGTGGAACAAACAGTGGTAATCAGTGATTGGCTGTTGGGGGACCATGGTTATCAGTGATTTGTCACAAGCGCAAGTCAGGCGTTACACATTGATCGTAAGTCGAGCGAACCTGCTTTCTAAACTCTTAACATTGACTGTGATGTGAGTTGGAGAGCCGTATCGAGCTCAAGACTTTCACTAACATGCTGAAAAAGTCTCTAGATTTGTTGCTAGGCTCTTTTTTGAATTAAAGTTGCTAAAGGCGTCTACTGTAACTAGCTGTGTGTTTGTGGTATGTGTATACACTTGAAAACATATACATTTAAAAGTCATACACACTGATGGATTTGTATTTGAGGTCAGCTTGGGACAAACCCTTTTATTTTTGTCGTAATTACCTTGTTTTTGCTTTAAATGTATGTAAACCATGAACCTAGTAGGATGATGAGCATGGTGTGTACAGTATTTATGTATTAAAACCCAAACACCTAGTCTTAAAGGACAGATCCCAAAGGTTCTGGTTTGAACCAGTTTTGTTTTCCATTCTTGTCATCCTCTTGTAGTCAGGTGATGATTTTATGAATATTCCATCCATCCATCCATTATCTCTAGCCGCTTTATCCTGTTCTACAGGGTCGCAGGCAAGCTGGAGCCTATCCCAGCTGACTACGGGCGAAAGGCGGGGTACACCCTGGACAAGTCACCAGGTCATCACAGGGCTGACACATAGACACAGACAACCATTCACACTCACATTCACACCTACGGTCAATTTAGAGTCACCAGTTAACCTAACCTGCATGTCTTTGGACTGTGGGAGAAACCGGAGCACCCGGAGGAAACCCACGCGGACACGGGGAGAACATGCAAACTCCGCACAGAAAGGCCCTCGTCGGCCACTGGGCTCGAACCTGGACCTTCTTGCTGTGAGGCAACAGTGCTAACCACTACACCACCGTGCCACCCTTTATGAATATTGATAATGGTATAATAGGCTTACCAATAATTAAATGATTAATAATATATGATAATTCAGGGCAGCACGGTGGTGTAGTGGTTAGCGCTGTCGCCTCACAGCAAGAAGGTCCTGGGTTCGAGCCCCGGGGCCGGCGAGGGCCTTTCTGTGCGGAGTTTGCATGTTCTCCCCGTGTCCGCGTGGGTTTCCTCCGGGTGCTCCGGTTTCCCCCACAGTCCAAAGACATGCAGGTTAGGTTAACTGGTGACTCTAAATTGACCGTAGGTGTGAATGTGAGTGTGAATGGTTGTCTGTGTCTATGTGTCAGCCCTGTGATGACCTGGCGACTTGTCCAGGGTGTACCCCGCCTTTCGCCCGTAGTCAGCTGGGATAGGCTCCAGCTTGCCTGCGACCCTGTAGAAGGATAAAGCGGCTAGAGATAATGAGATGAGATGATAATTCATCTTGGATAATAATTTTGCTCTGTTTAGTCACATATATAACAACATAGAATCACAAAGGAGAGCCAGAATAAATCCTCTGTCTGTTGCTTCTGTGAGCTTTTTTTCTGTCTTGGAGTAAACTGATTTGTAATTTCGATTTGAACACACTGTACGCCTCATCATTTTTTATCACCACAGATGTACAAACGAATATGTGTGTGTGATACTTATGATACTCACCCTTTATAATGAATATGTTCGTGAAATCTAAAAAGTCTTCCAAAGCGTCCAACATTTTGTGAGTACTGGAAGTGTAAAAACTTCATACAACTGAGTTAAAACACACTGTTACATCTGTAACTAGCATCGTCTTGTGACTGTGATCTCACATATTTGGCTTAAAAAAAGGCAGGTCTAGAGGAGTGGAAGTGCTCAAAAATCCTTTAAAAAATCTATATATTGATGTTTGACATTTGACACACCTCCTGGGTAGCAGGAAGAGGAGTGTCATTGGTGGACATTTGTGAGCGTGGTGTTCACCTTCACCAGATTCTACAGACTGCTGTTGTCATTGTGAAGGGTTGTCATTACACGGTATATGGTCTGTAGTGAGTCTGTGTCATCCTCAAACAGAAGGAGCATTGGTGCTCTGAGGGATTCTCATATCCAATAGAGTACACTTATGGATCTTCGAGCGAGTCTCTTCCTCCATTGAGATCTGAATCATCACTTGAGTGATTCTCACTTCACCTCACCTAGAACGTAGTCGCAAAGTCTCAGTAGACCCAACAGAGTACAAAAGACTGAGTGATTCTCATCACCTATAAAGAGCAATGTCAACGTCAATGACTTTTATGCTCAATAGAAACTTATTCTGGGGCGGCACGGTGGTGTAGTGGTTAGCACTGTCGCCTCACAGCAAGAAGGTCCGGGTTCGAGCCCCGTGACCGGCGAGGGCCTTTCTGTGTGGAGTTTGCATGTTCTCCCCGTGTCCGCGTGGGTTTCCTCCGGGTGCTCCGGTTTCCCCCACAGTCCAAAGACATGCAGGTTAGGTTAACTGGTGACTCTAAATTGACCGTAGGTGTGAATGGTTGTCTATGTGTCGACCCTGTGATGACCTGGCGACTTGTCCAGGGTGTACCCCGCCTTTCGCCCGTAGTCAGCTGGGATAGGCTCCAGCTTGCCTGCGACCCTGTAGAACAGGATAAAGCGGCTAGAGATAATGAGATGAGAAACTTATTTTTCTTATTTGTATTTTTAAAGAAAATCAGTACCAGTACTCTACTGGAGGTCATCCTCAGTAAGGATCAGCATCATAACTGAGTGTCATCCTTAAGAGTGGGCGGCACGGTGGTGTAGTGGTTAGCGCTGTCGCCTCACAGCAAGAAGGTCCGGGTTTGAGCCCCGCGGCCGATGAGGGCCTTTCTGTGCGGAGTTTGCATGTTCTCCCCATGTCCGCGTGGGTTTCCTCCGGGTGCTCCGGTTTCCCCCACAGTCCAAAGACATGCAGGTTAGGTTAACTGGTGACTCTAAATTGACCGTAGGTGTGAATGTGAGTGTGAATGGTTGTCTGTGTCTATGTGTCAGCCCTGTGATGACCTGGCGACTTGTCCAGGGTGTACCCCGCCTTTCGCCCGTAGTCAGCTGGGATAGGCTCCAGCTTGCCTGCGACCCTGTAGAACAGGATAAAGCGGCTAGAGATAATGAGATGAGATCCTTAAGAGTGAGAAATACTGATGCTTCGAGCTGTCATCATTCCCCAGAGAAAAAGGGAAGTGCTGTCCAAGGAATACACTATCTGGGAAATGCATCAGGAAATGTTATGAACTCTCTGGATTATTTTGATAAGTGGGCTCCGTTAGTTCTGAAAAGAAACCACCCTGGCTGTGTGGAACGTAAGGACGGTGGTTTACGTATGTAAATGTGGTTCTAATATAGATATTTAGGCAGTGCCTGAAAGCGGAGCTCCTGATGAATGTATTTGCAAGGGCACAAAATCAACCTGAACTGAATAATAATATTATAGCATATGACCCATCGAATTGTGTAGTGTAGTGTATTTCATATCAATAAATTGCTACATTTTCTTGTGCCAGTGATACCAATAATGAGATACGCATCACAGTTATGAATACATATTTATTCCTTTCTCTGGCACGGCATTCTATGCGCCAGAAACAACACCACGATGTTTATTATGGTGTGACTCTGCTGGGTGCCTGGTGGACAGCAGTGAACCAGCGCTTTCACTTTACATAATTATTATATAGTTACCATCGAAGATTAAACCTAATGTGTCAGTTGTCTGGTTACATCTTTCATGTCCACATGCGTTGGAGCATGGAGCGCACAGCCACAGATTCCAAAGCACATGCACCTGTTCCTGACTAGAGCACAATCGCAGCACATACATATAAGGATTCTCAGTAACGCATAGATTTTGCGAAAGCTTTGTATTTTCTATCGCTCTTCTGGTTTTGACCCCGTTTGTGCTCTTGGATTGCGAGTATTGTATTACCTTTTTCCAGTCTGAGATTAGTCTTAAATGCTAACAAAACTAAGGTTATGCATTTTACAAAATCTCGCTTTCTTCCCACCCCCACTTTACTAAACATCTCCACTCTGGAAGGGAAGTGTATTGAGAAAGTCTTTGCCTATAAATATCTAGGTATTTGGTTTGATGAGAAGCTCACTTTTAAAGTCCACATTGAGAATCTGGTGCGGAAACTGAAAGTAAAACTTGGATTTTATTTTAGAAACAAGTCTTGCTTTATTCTTCAAGCTAGGAAGAAACTGGTCAATGCTACCTTCCTCCCAGTACTGGATTATGGGGATGTCATATATGCACACTGCCTCATCCACGTTAAAAACACTTCACACAGTGTACCATGGTGCACTGCGTTTCATTTTAAATGCCAAATCACGTATACATCATTGCCGTCTTTATGAGATGGCTGGTTTTAGCTCTCTGGCTCTGCGCAGATGGATTCACTGGCACGTCTTCATCTACAAAGCAATTATTGGTAAATTGCCCAGTTACCTTATTAATCTTCTGACCTGGAAAAATAGCACATACAGTCTGCGTTCAAATGACACTCTGCTGTTCACAGTTCCACGCTCAAATACTGAGCTTGGTAAAATGGCTTTCAATTATTCTGCTCCTTCATATTGGAACCTTCTCCAAAAAGACATACAGCTTAGTGTATTTATTTCACTAGAGCACTTTAAACAGCTACTAAAAAACTTGAAATCAGACTGTTGCACATGTTTCCAATGACTTTTACCTATGTCCCCTTTCCCCATCAGATTTCTAATCAATTCAATGTGTTTTACTTTTCTCTGTTTGTTTTGTTCCTTGTTTGCACTGTCTACTATTTGTAGCTCTTTTTACTTCTTCTGTTTGTTTTGATGTTGTTCTGTATTGTATACTTTTTTTAAACAGTATGTGTTTATATTGTTTATATATACTCCCAGGGCTCCCTTGCAAAAGAGATTTAATATCTCAATGGGATATCACCTGGTAAAATAAAGGACAAATAAAAAATAAATAAAAACCTCTTATGTCGTGTTTGTGCCTCGCTTGACCACTGCCTGCTTTTCAGCTCTGCTTTTGTCTCTGTCTTAGATCTGTTCACTAGCATGCTTTCAATAAAATTCTTTCTGAACTTACATCCGTCTATCGCCCTTACATGACAGAAACTGTCAACTGTTCCAACAAGTTACCAGACTAATAAAACTGTTTTAAGTAGTTTTATATGAAACTGTCATGAATATTTTCCGTAAAATGTGTTAGTAAATAATCCCACATTATTTAAAAAAAAAGTAAAATAACTGCTGGATAAAAATCCATCTATTTTATGTTAATAAAGATACAAATTTCATTGTCCGGTGGTTGAGTTTATGAAATATGCTGCCTTGCATTTATGATTGGGTTCCCTGTGGCGGTATGCATTCGTACATACGGATGTCATACGGTCAAGCCATCAAAAATCAGGTTGATGCATTTCTATAAGTACGGGGCTTCATGTGCGAAATGCAATGCATTTCTGGGTAACTTGAGTTGATGAGGATGTCCAGAAGACAAACAGGAAATAGCAGGGGCATTTTATAGGCTACGCATACGGGGTGTGTTCAAAACGAGTGGTTTCTGCCTTGCTGCCATGCTGCCGTAACAGACAGGTGTAGCAAAAGGCATGACTTTCAGCTGAAGCACGTTCATTTTGAACGATATTTTAAGATAGCATTTATAGTAACGAGTGACATCACATTGCCAGAACTAAACTTGTTTGTTTTGCATGAGTTAAGCCTAGGTCACAACCGGACGTACGATTTTTTGGCCGTGCGATTTTTGGCGTTTCCCAAATCGCTGCGTTTTTTTTTTTGTTCGTGGAGAAAGACGCACGTTGGCCGTAAGTTTGTCTTGCAACCTGAAAAAAACGTAAGCGCCCGTAGAGTTTGTTTGACATGACAAAGAACCTCTGCGGCCGGTCTGCGGCCAGTCTACGGCTCGAAAATCAGCACGTCACACGTGCGCCCTCCGTGCGTTTCTTGCGTTTTTTGCATGTAGACCGGCCGTAGGAGCACGTATGGCCGGTTGTGACCTAGGCTTTAGAAAACATTAGCTGGTTGGCTAACAGATGCCTCACAAAAATTTATCTCATCTCATCTCATCAGCTCTAGCCGCTTTATCCTTCTACAGGGTCGCAGGCAAGCTGGAGCCTATCCCAGCTGACTACGGGCGAAAGGCGGGGTACACCCTGGACAAGTCGCCAGGTCATCACAGGGCTGACACATGTTTATTTCTCTGTATCTTAAAAAAAAAATAAGAAAAAAAAAAGTCCAAAAATTACATTTGTACATGGATTCGCTTTTCTGTAAAGCTTCATCTGCCATTTTTAAAATTCCATTCCTTTATGGAGCTGCCACACAGATTTATGGGTGATAGGCAACATCGAGGATACACCCACGATGACTTCAATTGGGGGCAGTTTAAAGGCAGCTTAGAAGACCAGAATCAAGAGTTTGATCAGTTTCCAACGGTCCTTGACTCCTTCCTGAGATGTTAGACACCCTCCTGAGACAGCATTTTCCCCATTTCGAATGCACCCATGAGGTCATGGTAACTACATACTGACTCTGCTATTAGTACTTAGCTAGGAAACAGGACTCCGGTAGAGTGTCCACAAATTCCAGAAGGAAAACAACTTTAGTCATAGTAACATATTGGTGTCAACATAAGTGTATCTTTTCTGTAAAATGGGCTTGATACAGTTGAGTAAACATAATTATTATACATACAGGACACTTTTTTGATGGAATAAAAACATGGTTTCTATTCCCTTCTAGCGGGTTTCATTCATTTGGTTTGATAGCATGCAATATTGTTCGCATATCGCTTATTCTACGTGTATTACGTCACTCTACCCAGTGGAGAATGAGCGTTGAATATGGTTTACGATATTGCATGGTTGTCAAGACAACATGATGTCACACGTTGGAGCTGATGCGAATATCCAATGAGAGAGTTTTCTGCTGCGCATGCGCACAAGCATTTGTTTGTTCGCCGGGAACACCCGAAAGGCTACCAAAACTTCATTAGATATTCTTCATGCATATTTACAAGAGAAAAACAGACCAACGGACATCGGAAAACTGGAAAAAAGACACATCGGAGACGTAAAACTTCCGCGCTAGTGAGCGACTGTGACAGTTTGTAAACAAACATGGCCACGAGGTTTGCTTCATTAAAAGCGGAAGATTGTGAGAGACTTTTGAAAGAGAAAGACGTTTTGAACACCCAAAAGGAATGTGTATATAATAATAATAATATTGGCTGGGGGCGGCACGGTGGTGTAGTGGTTAGCGCTGTCGCCTCACAGCAAGAAGGTCCTGGGTTCGAGCCCCGGGGCCGGCGAGGGCCTTTCTGTGTGGAGTTTGCATGTTCTCCCCGTGTCTGCGTGGGTTTCCTCCGGGTGCTCCGGTTTCCCCCACAGTCCAAAGACATGCAGGTTAGGTTAACTGGTGACTCTAAATTGACTGTAGGTGTGAATGTGAGTGTGAATGGTTGTCTGTGTCTATGTGTCAGCCCTGTGATGACCTGGCGACTTGTCCAGGGTGTACCCCGCCTTTCGCCCGTAGTCAGCTGGGATAGGCTCCAGCTTGCCTGCGACCCTGTAGAAGGATAAAGCGGCTAGAGATAATGAGATGAGATGAGATATTGGCTGGCTTTTTTTCATGGTGTATTAGAAATATTCCATTCAGCTAGCATGATATTGAATTCGTCTTCGACTTGTTCAATATAATGCTAGCTGAATGGAATATATCTGATATACCACTCAAAGCCAGCCAATATTATTTAAATATTTCACAGTAACCTGGACTTGTTTCTAGTTGATCACACAGGTGTTTTTTTTTTGTTGTTGTTTTTTTGTAACGTAATTTAATTTTTGGCCCATCATCCCTCTGTCCCATGTACAGTATATTGCAGAGCCCCTAAAGGGACATGTGTTTTTAAAAAAAAAAATTTTTTTTTGAAAGTATATGGTGCGCATGTCGTCTCTTAATCGATTTATGATCTCTTCTGGTACATTTCATGTTCTTACATATACCCTTCTGTCTGGCCATTCTTCTGTCAGAGACACTTCATCATATTTATAGAGTTCAGGCTTCTCTGAGGTAGTTTCTCATGTGCACCATAAACTTTCAAAAAAAATTTTACACATCCTTTTCGTAGTATATTGCATACCGATGAATTCTTTGCGCATCTTGTCCCTTTGGCGCAGGTCTTCGGTGCTGAAGATGAGCGCGTTAATGAAGCTCAGCAGCGTCACCATGTAGTGCACATTATCTGTGCTCTGCAGTTCATTCATGATCACGCTGAAGCGGTACTGCTGCATCTTCACAGCCTGTAAGAGAAAAATAATGCTCACTATCTAACATGCAGCTGCTGAAACCACAGACCACAGCCTGCATTTTAGGATAGAATTAGAAATGTAATTTGGTGTGCTATTACGGAAGTGCAGTCAATTGAAAAAGATTAGTGTAAATGCACTTATAATTTATATTTACATCCTCTGAACAGCTTTTGGATCCTTTTATGTATGTTCTCATTTTGTTCAGTCCTCCATTCCCCTGTGACATCTGTTTTTAGCTCTGCCAGATGTGAATTCTCCGTCAAATCGTTTGCCTTATGTTATTTTGGATGGCAGGAAATACCCATTTTATATGTGCCATTTTGTAATTTCTCTACAAATGCTCCTTTTTCACCAAGAAACTTTTGTACTTGACTATAGGACAAACAAAAAAAAGTCATTTTTTGAACACCATATGCTGTGCTCGTGTAAATCTTTAACAAAACAATCCTACCGACATCCTTCTTTCTCACCAGGTTTCATCCTTCACAACCATCTCCTTTTATCTGAAACGGTGTCCTACTCCCTGACCTCTATTTGTAGACTAACCAATGCATTGTATGATGTAATAAGTACAATAGATATTACTCCACTATGCTTTAGAACATGGCTACAAACGGGCAAAACATTGTGTTAGTGTGCGATATAGTTAATAAGATAAAATAATTTCGATATAGCTTTATTTATCATCGATATATACAATGAGTCAAAGACTCATAACAAATACATTTGAACTAATAAAAGATCTAAATTAAAAATATAAAAACAAGCATTAAACTACAACCCCGATTCCAAAAAAGTTGGGACAAAGTACAAATTGTAAATAAAAATGGAATGCAATGATGTGGAAGTTTCAAAATTCCATATTTTATTCAGAATAGAACATAGATGACATATCAAATGTTTAAACTGAGAAAATGTATCATTTAAAGAGAAAAATTAGGTGATTTTAAATTTCATGACAACAACACATCTCAAAAAAGTTGGGATAAGGTCATGTTTCCCACTGTGAGACATCCCCTTTTCTCTTTACAACAGTCTGTAAACGTCTGGGGACTGAGGAGACAAGTTGCTCAAGTTTAGGGAGAGGAATGTTAACCCATTCTTGTCTAATGTAGGATTCTAGTTGCTCAACTGTCTTAGGTCTTTTTTGTCGTATCTTCCGTTTTATGATGCGCCAAATGTTTTCTATGGGTGAAAGATCTGGACTGCAGGCTGGCCGGTTCAGTACCCGGACCCTTCTTCTATGCAGCCATGATGCTGTAATTGATGCAGTATGTGGTTTGGCATTGTCATGTTGGAAAATGCAAGGTCTTCCCTGAAAGAGACGTCGTCTGGATGGGAGCATATGTTGCTCTAGAACCTGGATATACCTTTCAGCATTGATGGTGTCTTTCCAGATGTGTAAGCTGCCCATGCCACATGCACTAATGCAACCCCATACCATCAGAGATGCAGGCTTCTGAACTGAGCGCTGATAACAACTTGGGTCGTCCTTCTCCTCTTTAGTTCGAATGACACGGCGTCCCTGATTTCCATAAAGAACTTCAAATTTTGATTCATCTGACCACGGAACAGTTTTCCACTTTGCCACAGTCCATTTTAAATGAGCCTTGGCCCAGGGAAGACGTCTGCGCTTCTGGATCATGTTTAGATACGGCTTCTTCTTTAAACTATGGGGTTTTAGCTGGCAATGGCGGATGGCACGGTGAATTGTGTTCACAGATAATGTTCTCTGGAAATATTCCTGAGCCCATTTTGTGATTTCCAATACAGAAGCATGCCTGTATGTGATGCAGTGCCGTCTAAGGGCCCGAAGATCACGGGTACCCAGTATGGTTTTCCGGCCTTGACCCTTACGCACAGAGATTCTTCCAGATTCTCTGAATCTTTTGATGATATTATGCACTGTAGATGATGATATGTTCAAACTCTTTGCAATTTTACACTGTCGAACTCCTTTCAGATATTGCTCCACTATTTGTTGGTGCAGAATTAGGGGGATTGGTGATCCTCTTCCCATCTTTACTTCTGAGAGCCGCTGCCACTCCAAGATGCTCTTTTTATACCCAGTTATGTTAATGACCTATTGCCAATTGACCTAATGAGTTGCAGTTTGGTCCTCCAGCTGTTCCTTTTTTCTACCTTTAACTTTTCCAGC
Source organism: Neoarius graeffei (assembly GCF_027579695.1). Lineage (NCBI taxonomy): Eukaryota > Metazoa > Chordata > Actinopteri > Siluriformes > Ariidae > Neoarius > Neoarius graeffei. The sequence continues at coordinate 43,906,905 of NC_083579.1, read as the reverse complement.
CTCTTATTGCCCCGTCCCAACTTTTTTGAGATGTGTTGCTGTCATGAAATTTCAAATGAGCCAATATTTGGCATGAAATTTCAAAATGTCTCACTTTCGACATTTGATATGTTGTCTATGTTCTATTGTGAATACAATATCAGCTTTTGAGATTTGTAAATTACTGCATTCCATTTTTATTTACAATTTGTACTTTGTCCCAACTTCTTTGGAATCGGGGTTGTACTATAATAAGTAAATATCAAATATATATAATTATATCAAGAAGGTCTTATATATGACATATATTAAAATTAAACATCAAAATGTCATTAAATCGAGAATATAACTAAATGCAATTTAACTACTGATCACAAATATTACATTTGCACAATGTGCCACTAGTATGATTAGTTTTTTATAGCACTTTTAAACTTGATTAAAGAATCAAGATGTCTCAGTTAGATTGTTCCACATACAAGTCTCTTGGTAGTCTGTCGGTCCGAGGATGACGTAGTCTGTGCATTCAGTGATGAGAGTGCATGTGGCTCCGCAGCCCGGAGCTAGAAGCACACATGCGCCCATAGGTGTCACAATGGCGTTCTGAAGTTTGGACTGATGTGGACGCAGGTCTGTGACGTCTGTCCCTTGTAGCAGCAAGACACTGTCGTCGGTCCTCTTCGAAGGCAGCTGTTGCTCTGGAAGTGAGCGACCTCCAGGCTTGCCTTTCTGTGGCAAAAGCTTCAAGCTCTCGTGGTTGGATGTCCCACCATTTCAGGTTGCTCTTCAGGATGTCTTTGTACCGCAGTATGGGCCTTCCTTGTCTGCGTGAGCCCTCCTTGAGCTCCCCGTACATCAGCTGTCGGGGGATGCAGTTGTCATTCATTCTGATGACGTGACCAATCCAACGTAGCTGAGCCTTCGCTAACATTGACTCGATGCTTATTGAGTCAGCTCTGTCCAGCACCTCTTGGTTTGTAACTCTGTCTTGCCAGCGTATGCCCATGATCGTGCACAGTGACCTTGTGTGAAACTGTTCCAGTTGCTTAATGTGTCATCGGTAGAGGGTCCACGTTTCACACCCATACAGGAGTGAAGAAAGGACTACTGTCTTATAGATTCTGAGCTTGGTGGACAGTCTTATGTCCTTCTGCTGGAGAACCTTCACTCTCAGTCTTCCGAGTGCTTGGCTAGCTTTCTGGATCCTAGACGTGATCTCCTTATCCAATGATCCGTCTGTAGAGATTGTGCTGCCCAGGTACTTGAAGCTCTCCACACATTTCAGTTTGTCTCCATCAGTGGTGATGTATTTGGGACAGTTTGAACTCTGTCTTTTCTGGACTGATTGTTCGTCCGAACAGCCTGGATGCTTCAGCAAAGCAGTTGACGATGGTCTGCAGGTGATTCTCCTTGTGTGCCAGGAGGGCACAGTCATCCGCAAAGAGGGCTTCAAGGATGAGTTTCTCCATGGTCTTGGTTCGAGCGGTACATACGAGTCACCAGATAGGTAAATGATCTGTGAGTCCATTTGTTGGTCGTGCTAGTCTGAGGTTGCCCCCTCTTAAATTATAATGGCTTTGTTGTATCTGAAAGAGTTCCTTTATGTAGTTTGGGCCACAGGTAGAGACAAATGGCCCTTTTCCACTACCCTTTTTCAGCTCACTTCAGCCCGACACGGCTCGCGTTTCGACTACCTCGGAGCAGCACGACTCAGCTCGCTTCAGCCTTACTCAGCACCCAAAACTCGTACGGTTTTGGAGTGGGGCTGAAGCGAGCCAAACCGAGCCGAGTGGGGCTAGGGGCGTGAGGAGACACTCCCCTGTGCACTGATTGGTGAGGAGGAGTGTCCTCACATGCCCACACACGCCCCGCGAGCACGCTGGGATCTGTAAACACCGTAAACCCGGAAGAAGAAGAATTACAAATTACGAGAATTTCTGAAGCCTTATGCGCCTCGCCTCATCTATACGCTCTTGCCAGTATCTGTTGCCGTTGTCGGTGACAACAAGCCACAGCACCAAGACCAGCCACACTAACGACTCCATGTCCTCCATGTTTATTGTTTACTATCCGGGTCGTGAGACTACCGCTTAAAAGATCACTGATGTCACTGTTTGCGCCGCCTAACGACATCACGTGAGGTCCACCCACTTTCGGTAACTTCACCCAATGTGTCCACCCACTTCCAGCCAGCATGGTTCAGCGTGGTTGTAGTCGAAATGCAACTCCAACAGCCCCACTCAGCTCGACTCAGCCCAACTCAGCACGGCACGGCTCAGCCCAACTCAGCCGCGTTGGTAGTGGAAAAGCGGCATAAGGCTTGATGAACCAAGAACAAGGAATGGCATGACTGTCAGTGTTCAAGTGTCTGTAGATTGGCATCTTTTATATGAACAGTCATAAGGCAGTCTGAAAATAGATCGAAGACTAAAACAATTGGCTTTCTCAAGTTTATCACGGCGACCATTAGTAATACCCAGTAGTAACGGACTACAGTATTCAAAATGTGGTAAGATGAAAGCCTTGCATAGCTTCACAGATAAATAGATAAAATCTATGACTGAAACTGCTCATTACCATACTAAATAACATTCGGTAATAGGATCCCACTACATACAGGGTGTCCCAAAAATCTCCATACATAGGAGAAATTAACACTTTTTTTTTAAACTTTATTTACAAAATCTCCTCGAGATGATTACATTTCTTTGACACGCATGGAGACGGAGTCGTCTCTCCCACTCATGATGAACTCATGTTTACATATCTGGTGTTACACATGTAACTGCACTTTGAACACATTCCTTTAAATGATCTTTGTGTTGTAGCCATGAGAATGATTTCAATACGTTCTTCTTTTGAAAAAGGCGCTCTTAAAGGCTAGCCGAAAAAAATATCTATATCTAATATAAACTAAGTATGAAAATCTTGGAAGACATTTTGCTAAAAAGTGTTACTTTCCCCTATGTATTGAGACTTTTGGGACATCCTGTACTATACACAACCCTCTGAGACAAAAGGGTTCTTCATAGGCCCTTTGAATGCTCAATTGTTGGACATTTTCTGAGAAGCCTGCTGTAGAGATTTGCATCAAACTTTTTTCTCTCCCTATTCTTGGTAAATTTCCACCAGCCAGGACTCCCCACTGAGACCAAGCAGAGTGACATGTGAAGACACATGAAGGCAGCACCTGCATCTTTTTCCATCTGCTGTTCATGCAGCATCACACACTTGGAGGAAGGTGCTATCTGCCTTCTTCTGCATGCATGTGTGAGCTAACATGATTGGCTAGAGTTGCCGTGTGTACCTAGCAAACACAAAACGTTTATAAAACGTTTCATTTGGGTTGCATTAAGGTTAGGTTTTATTAAACGTTTATGAAACGTTTATGAAACGTTGGTGAAAATTTAATAAAGTCATATTTGCTGACCCGTGGCACATTTTTTATCATCTCTTGGTATTTTTAGATATTAAGATGTCATAATGATTGTATTACAATTATCAAAATAATCAGTAAATGAGTAACGTTTTATTGACGTTTTATAAACGTTCTCTTTAAAACATTTCATTCACAACGTTTATGAAACGTTTATAAAACGTTATACATATTCGGAGACTTCTGGCTAAAACAGATAACATTAAAATTTCTACAATTAATTGTGTGATTATAAACACTACATGATGACGTTTTTAAAAAGTATCAAAAAACATGGGAATAATTTTATGGAAAATAAGTGGTTGTATAAACGTTTAATAAACGTTGAAAAAAAACCTTCGATCTAGCTAAATATTTTTTAGATGTAGATCTAGATAGATAGATAAATCATTAAATGTGTGGCTCTAGTCTCGTAATTATCAAGTATGGTTTGAATAATTTGGATAGACGACCATTCGTCGTTTTATATTTGCTAAAATACACGCCCTTTTGGCCCTGGCATTTTGTTCGCTGGTTCCCTGCGCCTGCGCGACCTACGTCTTTGCGCAGGCGCAGGGACCGGAAGTAGCGCCATTTTGAGCGTGTTGCTGTTGGGACAAGATCGAGAAGGCCGGGTCCACTTAGAAGTTATCTTAGAAAATCTCCTTCATCGAAGGCTTCGCTCGAAGGCCAAACAACTTATTTGATTTAATTTGCTTTTTTATTTCAACTTTTAACTGATTTTGCGCATTTGCTATGATTACGTTGACTTTAATGTTTTGGTTCTTAGTAGCAAGGCTTCTTTAATAAATTTAGATAAATTTTTAATACTAGTATCTTTATCATTTTTGCTGTTCATGAGGGCTTTATATGTAAATGTGAATATTGTCTATGTAAAAAAACTCTGCTCTCAAATCGGTTTTGTTGAACTTGCAAAGAGGAATGAAATAAACTTAAGTGCAATAACAAAAATGTGTTGTTATATTATAAGTTTAACAGGTATTAACATGTTTCTAATACCGACTAGTGGCCTAGTGGTAGCGTGTCCGCCTCTCGATCGGGAGATCGTGAGTTCTATTCACGGTTGGGTCATACCAAAGACCATCATAAAAATGGTACCTACTATCATCTGGCAAGGCACGCTGCAATACAGATGTGCATGGGGAGTTAAACTCTCGTGGTTACCAGAGGACTAGCCCCCCACTGTAACCCTAGCTATGTAATAGACGAGAGGCAGAGGGCTATGGAAACGGAGATCGGCACCGCCCGATGCGCCACATACAGGTTGGGCCTGGTTAGTACTTGAGTGGGAGACTGCCTAGGAATACCAGGTACTGTAAGCGGCGTGGGAAGGACTTTGATTTTGATTGATTGAACATGTTTCTAATAACGTTTCTAAAACATTAAAGAAACTTTTTACTATTGTTTTTAAATTATTTTAAGAAACGTTTATACAATGTTTTAAAAAACGTTTCTGAAACGTTTCCAGAATGTTGTATAATAGTTTCCAGAATGTTTTTCAAACGTTTATATAACGTTTTTTCAAACGTTTATAAAATGAAAAAAATTGTCCACAAATTTTCGTTTTATAAACGTTATTTTGTAACGTTTCTGAAACGTTAGCCAAACGTTTATACAACGTTATATAAACGTTTTTGTGTTTGCTGGGTAACAGGGGCCAGAGGGAATGGCCTAATGGTTAGAGAAGCAGGTTTGGGACCAAAAGGTTGCTGGTCCAATTCCCTGGACCAGCAGGAATGGTTGAAGTGCCCTTGAGCAAGGCAGCTAACCCCAACTGCTCCCCAGGCTGCTCTGGGTATGTTGTACATCGCTCTGGATAAGGGTGTCTGCTAAATTCCTGTAATCCCCCATGGATGGTTGTGGTATTATACTCATGATCAGATGATAATGAACACTTTTTTTTTTTTCTGCTGTGCTAGCCAGTATGTTTAAGGATTCTCAGGAATAGGCATATTCTTTCAGGTGATAGAGAGAAGATATTTTTGGTCATGTGTCATATTATTATGCCAAAAGTACATGACATGTAATAATTCAATATTTTATTAGCAACGAGGTCTTTTTTTTCCAAGTTCAGATGCACACATAGGGCTATGTGTTAAATTAAATTACGGCATGTTGAAGAGGCTATTCACTCGCAATAAACATTCACACGGTGGTGTAATGGTTAGCACGGTCGCCTCACAGCAAGAAGGTTCTGGGTTCGAGCCCAGCGGCCAGCGAGGGACTTTCTGTGTGGAGTTTGCATGTTCTCCCCGTGTCCGCGTGGGTTTCCTCCGGGTGCTCCGGTTTCCCCCACAGTCCAAAGACATGCAGGTTAGGTTAATATGGGACAGCCTTGGGCTGAGGTGCCCTTGAGTGAGGCATCTAACTCCCAACTGTTTCCCGGGTGCTGTTAGCATGGCTGCCCACTGCTCTGGGTATGTGTGTGTGTTCACTGCTTCAGATGGGTTAAATGCAGAGAGGAATTTCACAAGTGTGTGATGAATAAAGTTCTTCTTCTTTTTCACTATTCATTCATGGGTGTTAAACAGTAAAATTATACCTGTGTAACTGCTTGCACTTTATCAATATACGTACATACAGTACTAGTCAAACGTTTGGACACCCCTACTCATTCATAAGTTTTTCTGTATTTGGACTAATTTCTACATTGTAGAACAATACTGAAGACATCAATACTTTGAAATAACATATGGAACATGTATGGAATTATGTGGTAAACAAAAAAGTGTTAAAAATATGTTTCATATTTTAGAGCCGTCAAACTATCCACCGTTTCCCTTGATGACCCTTTGCGCACTATTGGCATTCTCTTAACCGGCTTCATGAGGTAGTCACCTGGAATGCTTTTCAATGAACAGGTGCCTCGTCAAAAGCTAATTAGTGCAATTTCTTGCCTTCTTAATGCGTTTGAGGTCAAACAGAAAATAGTAAATAATACAGTAAATATCCCTATTCCACAAATGTAATAATCCATATTATGTCAAGAACCGCTCAACTAAGTAAAGAGAAACGACATCCATCATTACTTTAAGACATGAAGTGTCTTTTAATGAATAAAAATACAGAAAAACCACTGGATTAGAAAGTGTGTCCAAACTTTTGACTGGTACTGTATACATGCGGACATTTTGGAGAAGTGGATCTCAACCCATTCCTTGAGGACTCAAGAACGACTTCACATTTTTATTTAGTTCCAGTTCCTCACACTCTTAATGACAAATGTTTCCAGTCTTTTTTTTTTTGTCTGGCTCAACTGCATTTGGAGTAGAATAACAAAATTAACTGGTTGACAAAGACACTGACTGTGCGTTATAAAATCCTGATAATTGATACTCGCCTTATAGTGGTCCAGAGCATCCAGGGCTAATCTGTATCCTTCTGCAGCAAACATGCTGAGGGCAGCCAGCAGCTCAAACACCTGCTTCTTCACCATGATATTGGACGTATCCAGAGCTGGAGGGATCAAACCACAAAAAAAGTAGCCATTTTAACCTTTACATCATACTTTTGTATATTCATTCCACATTTCTCTTTTTTGCCATCTTTCTGTTGTGACTGACTGGTTAATCTGTTTGCAAATCTAACCTGGAACCTATGGGGGGAAAAAAAACCCACAACAGCTAAATATGTGACTGCTCTTAAATCCAGGCCATTATATGAGACCATCCTTGTGTCCAAAATCGCTCACTCGTTCACTATTCCCTATATAGCGAATTATTATATAGAGCAGCGTTTCTCAACCTTTTTTCAGTCACAGCACCCTTCAGAAGTATGCAAATTCTCAAGGCACCCCCATATAAAATATAAGCAGTCACGCTGACCATATGCTGACCCCGGCAGTGATGTTGTGACATGGGAAAGAGGGCTGTGAGACAAATTTTGATGATGCATGAGGCAGCGATGATCTGCATTAGTGTAACTATCGTTTTTTGGAATTTTAATTCATTTTATTTATTTCAATGTTAGCATATATAATTTTTTGACGGCACCTCTAACAAAGCCAGACAGCACCCCAGGGTGCCACGGCACCCTGGTTGAGAAAGGCTGATATAGAGGACTATATAGTGAGCTCATTGGTAAAATGAATAAACGCTTTCGAACACTTTTCCATCGCGCTGGTATTTACGTCATTACTGTTGCACAATTAAAATGTGCCAGATCAGTCGGCTGGTGAGTTTTCAAAATAATAAATACATGCTCGTATTTTTGTGATAAATACATATTATACTGAGTGTATTTCACACATTAATAAATACAAAGTACTTTGTGTCTGCTGCGTCTTTCAGTTCTTTTAAATTAAGGCTGAATACTTTTCTTCTTTGCCGCTGCCTTTTATTAAATCAAATTTGAGACTTTTAATTTGATTTCTTTCAGCGTGATCGCAATGCATGATGGGATATATTGCTTTGGTTAGTGACCATCGGTTGTACAGTACTTTTCGTGATGCATTGTGGGATACTTTGAGTGCACTATATAGGGTGTAAATAATCCTCACTAAGGTTTTGGACAGCACTACAAAATGGCGTCCCCACTATATAGTGAGTAGGGAGCAATTTTGGACACAGGGCATGTATGTTCCCTCATCCACTCTTCATGGAATAGTATATTTGGATGAATTTGAAAATACGTTACAATGTATTTTCTTGGCAACACGGTGGCGCTACAGATAGTGTTGCTGCCTCACAGCTCTAAAATCCTTCTGTTTCATCCTGGGCTTGATTACAGTCTGTATAACAACTAACAGAGGCTTTTTTAGCTTCTAGAGAGAATTAAAAAAAGAGGCTGGTGAGGGAACTGTTTCTAGCTGTTATAATGTACAGTGGTGCTTGAAAGTTTGTGAACCCTTTAGAATTTTCTACATTTCTGCATAAATATGACCTAAAACATCATCAGATTTTCACACAAGGCCTAAAAGTAGATAAAGAGAACCCAGTTAAACAAATGAGACAAAAATATTATACTTGGTCATTTATTTATTGAGGAAAATGATCCAATCTTACATATCCGTGAGTGGCAAAAGTACGTGAACCTCTAGGATTAGCAGTTAATTTGAAGGTGAAATTAGAGTCAGGTGTTTTCAATCAGTGGGATGACAGTCAGGTGTGAGTGGGCACCCTGTTTTATTTAAAGAACAGGGATCTATCAAAGTCTGATCTTCACAACACATGTTTGTTGAAGTGCATCATGGCACAAACAAAGGAGATTTCTGAGGACCTCAGAAAAAGTGTTGTTGATGCTCATCAGGCTGGAAAAGGTTACAAAACCATCTCTAAAGAGTTTGGACTCCACCAATCCACAGTCAGACAGATTGTGTACAAATGGAGGAAATACAAGACCATTGTTACCCTCCCCAGGAGTGGTCGACCAACAAAGATCACTCCAAGAGCAAGGCGTGTAATAGTCGGCGAGGTCACAAAGGACACCAGGGTAACTTCTCACCAACTGAAGGCCTCTCTCACATTGGCTAATGTTCATGAGTCCACCATCAAGAGAACACTGAACAACAATGGCATGCATGGCAGGGTTGCAAGGAGAAAGCCACTGCTCTCCAAAAAGAACGGTGCTGCTCATCTGCAGTTTGCTAAAGATCATGTGGACAAGCCAGAAGGCTATTGGAAAAATGTTTTGTGGACAGATGAGACCAAAATAGATGATGGAACAATGAATTCTGAATTATACCAGCGAATTCTAAAGGAAAATGTCAGGACATCTGTCCATGTACTGAATCTCAAGAGAAGGTGGGTCATGCAGCAAGACAACGACCCTAAGCACACAAGTCGTTCTACCAAAGAATGGTTAAAGAAGAATAAAGTTAATGTTTTGGAATGGCCAAGTCAAAGTCCTGACCTTAATCCAATCGAAATGTTGTGGAAGGACCTGAAGCGAGCAGTTCATGTGAGGAAACCCACCAACATCCCAGAGTTGAAGCTGTTCTGTACGGAGGAATGGGCTAAAATTCCTCCAAGCCGGTGTGCAGGACTGATCAACAGTTAACGGAAACGTTTAGCTGCAGTTATTGCTGCACAAGGGTGTCACACCAGATACTGAAAGCAAAGGTTCACATACTTTTTTGCCACTCATAGATGTGTAATATTGGATCATTTTCCTCAATAAATAAATGACCAATAATATTTTTGTCTCATTTGTTTAACTGGGTTCTCTTTATCTACTTGTAGGACTTGTGTGAAAATCTGATGTTTTAGGTCATATTTATGCAGAAATATAGAAAATTCTAAAGGGTTCACAAACTTTCAAGCACCACTGTAAGTGATTGGGGAAGCCATGGCCTAATGGTTAGAGAAGTAGGTTTGGACCCAAAAGGTCACTGGGTTGATCCCCTGGATCAGCAGGAATGGCTGAACTGCCCTTGAGCAGGGCACCTAACCCCCAACTGCTCCCCAGGCTGCTCTGGGTATGTTGTACGTCACTCTGGATAAGAGCGTCTCCTAAATGCCTGTAACATAATGTGTAGAGTTTTACATGTTCTCTCTGACGCTATTCAGAATAACTACTCTTGTTAATGCAATATTGCTTAAATATGGGCTTCTGTAATCATAAAATATGTGTGCTACAGAATACATCAAATGGGGTACTTCTGTTGCAGTGGAATTTGACAGCCTCATAATTACGTTTTCTTTTTATTGCTTCCAAATTCGTCTTGCCTTAGATGCAGAGTTTTGTAACAAAGTTATGTAGAGCAATATAAAGCAATCAACTTGGCTTTCTGTGGATTGATGGCTCCATATAAATAGTAGTGTGGTTCCAGCAATTTTTATCAAAAGTACAGCAGTACTAAAAATACATTTTTTCCAATACTGTACATACAATACTAAACATGTTGTACCTTGTGAGAGCTTACGCACATAACCCTCATGTTCCATGATGAAATGGATCCCTATGGATGAGTTCATGACAGCCTTGACACAGTTGACGCAGGTGAGCTGGAGCAGTGCGTCGGTGATGCGCGAACAGCCGCGACCTGAGAGACGGTCCAGGGCCTCCAACAGCAGGTCGAGGCCTGACAGTTCGAGAAACTGTACCATCCATGTCTGATCGCTGCCCTCCAGACGCTTTTTCAGGCCAGAATAGTTGACCACGGTGGGCACCTGCAGCAGGCGGATGCACAGCTCAGGTTCAGCATTCTCGAGGTTGGCTTCCTGTGTGCTTGAGTCAGAGTCCTGAGATGACCCCAGGTGACTTTTCACTACCGCCCATTTCTTCTGCATTCTGTCTTTCACTGACATGATGAAGGTGATTTCAGATGATAATGAAGGACTGTCAAAAAAACAAACAAAAAAAAAACCCACACAAACAGATCAGATCAACTTCCTGAGCTGAATGAATTGAGGCAAGTTATAAATCTGATTGATAAGATTTTAAGAATCAAAAATACTTCTTTATAGAGATTTATATTGGTTATGGTTCAACTATGAATGTGAGTGGTAGAAAAGGACAACTGGACTTGCCTGAAGATTCTTGAAAACGTTTCACGTCTAGTCTGAAAGGCTTCCTCAGTTCTGTCTGACTAATAGGGAGTATCAGATATTTATCCTCTCCTGGATCAGAATCAGAATCAGAATTCTGATGACCAGCTCATCTAAGGTGTCATTGAGGCATCATGTTGGTGTGGGTCACTGGAGGCTGGGTGTGAACGGCGAGTCATTAGGGTGATCAAAGGATTGCCCGTTAGAGTGATCAATGGAAATCTGACTCTCTCTGTCCTCCTGTGATCACTGAAAACAGCTGGGTCCTGGCGTACACCCAGCCGTCTGGGAAGAGTGTCCAAGACCGCATTGTAGATGGTTGATAAATGATGTCTTAGGTGGGGTTTACATTAGACCGTATCAGCGGATCATCAGATTAACGTTTTTAAAACGATTAGCGTGCACACAGCAACGCCAATACACGATTCGCGTGCACACAGCAACACCAATACACGGATACGCTCGGCTCCGCAGGCATCCTGCGCTCCAAATCACTCCGCCCTGAACAGCGAGTGCCCTCTGGAGGGTGCGCACTCCGGCCCTGCGCAGCTCACAGAGCGCGCGAGTATAGCGCACGAGCTGTGATTCGGGACTGAGCCGCTGTGTGTGTGATCCCAGTGCATATCACTTACCACTTGCAAGTGGAAGGATGGCAAGCCTAAAGACAATCATAACTACACAATGGGCAGTATTTGCGTCAGTATTTGCAGTATTTTCATACTTTTATACTCTTTAATGAAAGGTGATACAAGGCGGAAGTCCGCGCCATTTTTCAGCAGTCGCGTCACATGACCAACGCCAGCGAATCAGGAAGGTGGATGTCACAGTGATGTTGTCCAATGACGACGCCAGCTAGAGCTCAGCACAGCGTATCCGCGTATTCTCAATGTTTACACAGCACCGGACCAGACACGATCTAGATTGAATATGTGGACTCTGGCGGATTCCCGTTTCCCGGCGTTTCCAGGCGTTTTAATGTAAACGGACAGTGCATCCGCGAAGAAAACGAGACAGATACGGTCTAATGTAAACTTGGCCTTAAGGCCAATTTATGCTGACAACCCAGTCCTTGCAGACGGTGTCGCAGATAGCGTCTGCGTAGCCCCCCCACCTTCGCAGACGCTCTGCGCGCACCTCCCAAAAATTGTGACCACCGCAGAAGCCTCGCAGACAGCGTCGCAGACAAGAGGGCTCTGATTGGTTCACTCTACATCCGCTGTACACGCACTTCCGCTTCCCTACTTTCCCGGTTTGTTTTGTTTTCACGACCGGCATTTTTAAAAACACGAGCGAAGATGGAGCAGCACGAAGAGCGGTTGATCGAGGAAGTGAGGAAGTACGGACATCTATACGACTCCAGTTCTAGTCATTATAAGTAACCGGAGGATAAACACTCCACTAACCACACCCACCAACTACTCCTAGCGACTTCGCGCCCCCTTGCGTTGTGCCGGTGAATAACATCACGCACGCCTATTACTCCCCGCTCAACGATAAATTACAACTGTCTGCGAAAAGCTATCTGCGAAATCCTTGTCGCAAGAGCATGCAGAGGCCTTTAGACCCCCACCTCTGTTCAGTGATGGCTGTTCCAGGTTGACAAAAATGGCTTCTTTAACTCCTCGCTCATACCAACGATCCTCTCTGGCTAAAATGCGTACGTTACAATCCTGAAATGAGTGTCCTTTGTTGTTAAGATGAATGTAGACAGTCGAGTCCTGGCCTGAGGAGCTGGCTCTCCTGTGTTGAGCCAAGCGCCTGTATAGCGGTTGTTTTCGTTTCCCCAATATATGAGTCCGCGTAATCCTCACTGCACTGAATTGCATACACTACGTTGTCCTGTTTGTGTCTGGGTATTCTGTCCTTAGGGTGGACCAGTTTCTGCTTCAGGGTGTTACTGGGTCTGAAATGTACCGGAATGTTGTGTTTGTAGAAGATCCTCCTGAGTTTCTCAGATAGACCAGAAATGTAGGGAATGACAATGTTCTTGTGTTTGTTCCTGTTCTCATCCTTGTCAGTTATGTTCCTTTTTATGCTCTTTAGGAAAGCCCAGTTGGGATAACCGCAAGTCCAGTTGCCCTTTTCTACCACTCACAGTTTACTATGACCTGGATGATTGAGAATCTTCACAGACATGTTCAACTATGAATCCATTTTAAAATGTACAGTATGTCTTGACTATATTTTGTTGGTGTGGTTATTAATAACTCTCTTTTCTTCACTTTGTATATGTTACACTTAAGTTATTCTACGAAATCGAGTCGTACATGAGCTGCTAGCCAATGAAGCGCGTAGCGCCAAGTTGGCTATAAGCCATGTAAGACAAGACTGAGTGGAATACCTGTTTTATTCTATCCAAGGTCACTGGATTTTGAGAAACTGGGCATTTTTATTTTTATTTTTTACAAATCCGGTAAATAAAAACTTTATACAAAACGTCTGACGAAATCATTTCCGCTTAGAATGTAAACAAACTGGCGAAATGACAGTAGCAATTTGTGAAAAATGCTATAATAATAATTGTTGAAAAATAAAAAAGACGTTCATCAAATACTTTCATTCCATATTTTGCTGCTTTTTTTGTTTGTTGTATTTTTGGGGTTTTGTTCTCGAGTAGTTTTTATTTCGTCCTCAGCTGGTTCAGCAACACGCTCTGCCATTTTGTTTTCTCTACTCATGGTATATGAGCTGATATCGTAGTAACAGAGTAGCCAATCAGAGCGTGCGATTGCCAGTGAATGTGGATAGAATAAATAGGGATGTAACAATACACAGAATTAAAATTGGATATGATATACATTTTCAATACAGAATTAAAAAATTCCCTGAACTGATTACACATTCAACATTCTAAAATACAGCACAGTAATTGAAACGTAATAATGACAGTGTTTGTTTGCAAAGTGTTTGTTTCATCCATCCAGAGTCTTCGCAGCATATAACGAAACAATAGCTGTTCATTAGAATGTCGCTAATTAAACATTAGCTCTCTGGCCAACCTTTTGCTGGTTTAAAGGGCTGCTACCATAGGTCTAATTGTGTATTGCAACTACATCTCTAAAACCACACAGAAAACCTAAAACTAACCCAAAGAGTTCAGGAAGTGGAAAATGGAAACATATTTTTCTTCTTTGGGGCTTAACTGATTTAAATTTTCCATTTGCAACTTTATTTTAAAACATTTGAGTATCTCCAACTCATGGCTTGAGAATAGCTATTGTGAATGAATATTCATGAGGAAAGTGCTACCTGATTGGCCAGTGGAAGAAGGGGGTGGGGTAAGCAGTGACTCATTATCATTTAAAAGAACGGACAATAAGATAAGATAAGAACAGAAGACCTTTATTATCCCACAATGGGGAAATTTCCTGTTTGCAGCAGCACAGTGGATAGCAGCAGAAGAGGACATATCAAGCCATACAAGTTTAAAAAAATATATATATATAGCGGCACGGTGGTGTAGTGGTTAGCGCTGTCGCTTCACAGCAAGAAGGATCTGGGTTCGAGCCCAGTGGCCAGCGAGGGCCTTTCTGTGTGGAGTTTGCATGCTCTCCCCGTGTCCGCGTGGGTTTCCTCCGGGTGCTCCGGTTTCCCCCACAGTCCAAAGACATGCAGGTTAGGTTAACTGGTGACTCTAAATTGACCGTAGGTGTGAATGTGAGTGTGAATGGTTGTCTGTGTCTATGTGTCAGCCCTGTGATGACCTGGCGACTTGTCCAGGGTGTACCCCGCCTTTCGCCCGTAGTCAGCTGGGATAGGCTCCAGCTTGCCTGCGACCCTGTAGAACAGGATAAGCGGCTACAGATAATGGATGGATGGATGGCTGAATGGATGGATGAAATCAAATCGGCTGTTTTGAACAGGGTGAGAAGGGAGCTGTGGTGTTTTATCCTTGTGATATTTTGACCAAAGCATGTCCCAGACATTTCATTAAGACGGGGGACTGTGTCAACTTGTGGAAAATGGGTTTAATATGTTACCTTTAAGTTTTGCTAATATCTGTTCACATACTATACGTAAGCAAATATAGTCACTTTTTTCAAATGGCTGCTGCACCACTGATATGAGTGAGTGACTTTCTGTTCAGGATGCACTGAGGATTGAAACAAAATTGAACTGTGGTGCAGTTGGAGGACGTGACAGCTGTGCACATTTCCCCAGCGATAGAGTGGTTTGGCAACTCCTCCTGCAAATCTCTGCAGGGTGTACTGGTCAGCTGCAGAAGACATGGGGTTCAACACACAATACAAACAGAGGGAATGCATTTCACACTACTTATTATATTTGACCAAATTCAGTGTTAGATCAAGTCTGCTGTTCCAGAATTACCATGAATTGATTTGCAGGTTGCATCTAGGTGAATGTCTATCCTAAAAGGTTATGATAGGGTCATGCTGATATTTTTGTTCTTCTGCTCTTCTTTACTCCTCTGGTTTAGGGTTAGTGTAAGAAATTCCATTCTGTCTGAACATTGCTATCATGTATCATAACCGGCTGTGCGTCAGGGACAGCCCTGTGCTATCATATCATAAGAACATCTATTATTGTATACCATCGCCTGCTCACTTGCATGGAAGTCAAACACACACACATTCACAGACACACCCACACACACCCACAGCTGCATATCCACACAGATAACACCCACATATTATAACCCTCTGTATTCTTGTCTAATTGGGGGACTTGCGAATAAAAGATCGTGAACTCATGGGGTTCCTGTCTTTTTTCTGCGACTCACCCCCAGAGCTCTGGGTGACACGGGGGGACTAATCTCGAGATGGTGAGGGCCAGAGGTGAAGAAAACCTAACAGTTAGGTATAATTTTGTTTAGTTACAGCTACTGTGCATACATGCTGCCATTTGCGTTTTATTAAGTTTAAATATAAGATGATTTCAATCCAGACTGACTGGTGTTATAGCAGAACATTCCATAAGTGCAACAATGCAGTTAAGCAAACAGCATTAGATCTGAGCAGGATCAAAGAGTCTCCGAGGAAAGAACGAACCTTTTGGTAACCTCTGCTTACACAAAACTAACTGTTTGTACTGTATGTAAGGGAATACGTTTCAGAGACAGTCGTATGAAAGAAGCTGGCACATAGCAATGTGGCTTAGGCCTGTCTGCACCACCCAGTTTACAGATTCCAGTAAAGTCTACCCTTATCTTTCTGCCTTACTTTCTCCAACAGGCAGATAAAGTTTCTCCTCTACTTGTCTCTACTTGATTTTATTCTGGACAAGTTGTACCTGGCTCTAATTTCTTGTCTAATGATTTAATGTAGAAAGTATCCGGGAACATTCCTGGCAATGGCATGTCTATGTGGAGTGACATGTTCCCACTTAGTCAGGGTGATGGTGTGTTTTCCTGTGTCTGTGAATAATCTTTTACAAGAAGAGGAGGATGATGATTGACTTGATTAATGCATTTACCCTGAATATTTGCGAAAGGAGAAAAAAAATCATGATACACATGAATTACTTGCAACTTCTTCATACTTTGTAGGGCGAGCAAAAATATGCCATATGATAAAAAGATTCTGTATGACATCATTCCTCTGACTTTAAAGCCTGAGACCTGCAGGAGAGACTTCTGACAGTCAACACGATATCAATACCACATTATACACAATGAGTGCACTGTCGGAAATAGGGGTACAGTCGGAGTTCATTTCTGGCCCCCAAGGTAGAAGCTACACTATTGCACCCCTTCGGGCTCATTACTGGACTTCAAGGTAACTATGTGTACCTTTTTAGGGTCAAAAAGGTACATATATGTTCTCAAGTAGTACAACCCCGATTCCAAAAAAGTTGGGACAAAGTACAAATTGTAAATAAAAATGGAATGCAATAATTTACAAATCTCAAAAACTGATATTGTATTCACAATAGAACATAAACAATATATCAAAGGTCGAAAGTGAGACATTTTGAAACTTCATGCCAAATATTGGCTCATTTGAAATTTCATGACAGCAACACATCTCAAAAAAGTTGGGACGGGGCAATAGAGAACTTGCAGTCATGTGACCGGAAAGTTAACAGCCACCATCTTGTCGGTAAAAAACACAAACACACCTGAATACTGCTGCACTCGTGTACAGAATGGATCAATTTCAACCGACGGACTACACGGCTCATTTTTCTAATGAACAGATAACTAGATATATGTCTAAAATAAATGATCTACAGATTAGTGGCCCTTATGGCTTACCGGATGTAGTTTTCACGACCGTGTCAGTGGATGTTGAACTGCCAGAGGTGGAATACCCGGACGTGTATAATTACCTCATCAATTTTCCCTCGCTGTTCAGTGGTGAAGCACTGCGTGCTTATAACTCTCTGGACAGTTATCTCTACAGAAATTCAGGATTTGTCAGCGACTCAGATGTGGCATCTTGTAAACAAGAAAATAACAATCCTCATTGGACGGTAAGTCACTTAAGTATTACTAGTACTGATAGCACTGACCAGCTGATTATAGAATAGAATAAGGTAATTCCAGCTGTAATTCCAAATTGTCCGTCTTGTTTACCATGGATCTGGCGTTGGAGAGATAGAGGCTTAGCAGTGGAGATTTGAGTGGCTGTTTTCTGAGCTTAGTCAACAGGCCGGCTCTGCCTGCAGCCTTGCTTTTGCTTCCGCTCCCGACACCGCCTCCTTCGCTTTGCTTCCGTTAACAATCCACGGAGACCCCACTGGTCTCGCTATCTCGTCCGGAATGTTGTGCATGCGATGGAAATCGCTACAAACCGTCATTTTCTGCTGGAAACCAATGTCCAGTAAGTCCATACGGTTGTAGTGGATATTGAAGTCCGATACAGACGAACAACACGCAAAAATACACACAAAAAACATAAAAAACGTGCACAGGTAGGGAGAGCTTGTAGCCGCAGCCGTTATAGTAGAATTGTATATAGTAGGGTTTTCCAGAAGAAAAGGTAGAAGTAAAAGCAGAAGTAGAACCAGAAGTAGAAGTAGAAGGCGGAAATATGGTGTTTGTCCGACAAAATGGCATCTGTCACAATCTGGATCGGCTGTGACGTCACATGCAAGTGCTCCATAAGAGGCTGGAAAAGTTAAAGGTACAAAAAAGGAACAGCTGGAGGACCAAATTGCAACTCATTAGGTCAATTGGCAATAGGTCATTAACATGACTGGGTATAAAAAGAGCATCTTGGAGTGGCAGCGGCTCTCAGAAGTAAAGATGGGAAGAGGATCACCAATCCCCCTAATTCTGCGCCGACAAATAGTGGAGCAATATCAGAAAGGAGTTCGACAGCGTAAAATTGCAAAGAGTTTGAACATATCACCATCTACAGTGCATAATATCATCAAAAGATTCAGAGAATCTGGAAGAATCTCTGTGCGTAAGGGTCAAGGCCGGAAAACCATACTGGGTGCCCGTGATCTTCGGGCCCTTAGACGGCACTGCATCACATACAGGCATGCTTCTGTATTGGAAATCACAAAATGGGCTCAGGAATATTTCCAGAGAACATTATCTGTGAACACAATTCACCGTGCCATCCGTGGAAAAGGGGATGTCTCACAGTGGTAAACACGGCCTTGTCCCAACTTTTTTGAGATGTGTTGTTGTCATGAAATTTAAAATCACCTAATTTTTCTCTTTAAATGATACATTTTCTCAGTTTAAACATTTGATATGTCATCTATGTTCTATTCTGAATAAAATATGGAATTTTGAAACTTCCACATCATTGCATTCTGTTTTTATGTACAATTTGTACTTTGTCCCAACTTTTTTGGAATCGGGGTTGTATATAAATGGTACAAATAAGTACCTGACAGGGTACTGGCCCAGTGACAAGCCATATGAGTTACATGTCCCTCTGAGTTACATGTCAACCCTGAGAGACCAGTAAGGTGCTGACCTCTTCTGCTCCTCGGACTTGCCTGATCCATCCTGATGCCCTACGTCTGGCTGGAGTCTCATCACATTGCTCCTGTGGAGGACGGCCCCATATGGACAGTCGAAAGTCGCACTTGGAAGACGGCTCTGGACACTTACACTAATGCTTTTATGGCTGAGGACTACAGTTGACTTGCCAACTCTAGGACTGCAGTTGTCATGAACAGTTTTGCACTTCAGTTTCCATCAATGAACAGTTTATAACTTCAACAAAGCAGACTTCATGTTAAAACTACAACGAATTTCCTGGTTTCACAGTTATACTTTGTGACTATATAGGACATGGTTATAGAAGAAAGTTATTTATAATCACGTTATCTGTTATCACCCAAATGAGGATGGGTTCCCTTTTGAGTCTGATTCCTCTCGAGGTTTCTTCCTCATGTTGTCTGAGGGAGTTTTTCCTTGCCACTGTCACCACACGCTTGCTCATTGGGGATAGATTAGGGATGAAATTAGCTCATGTTTAAAGTCTTTAATTTTCTGTAAAGCTGCTTTGCAACAATGTCTATTGTTAAAAGCACTGTAAAAATAAACTTGACGACCAGCCGTTGTACCCCTAAAGGTCCAATGATGTACTTTGTTTTCTGAGAATGTGGCTATAGAAATTCATATAACTGAATGATCCTTATCCTGACATGTAACTGAATGATCCTTATCCTGACAATCGTTAAGTGGAATTACAGAAAGGCTGGATGTTAAGGTATTAGCTCTACTTACTATGTACCTAATGTTATTATGCTGAAATGGATACTAAGGCTACATCCACACGACAACGGCAACGAGATGTTATTTAAAAATATATCGCGTCCAAATGGGCAACGATCAGTAAAATATCAGGTCCATATGGCAACGCAACGCTTGCTGAAAACGATGCAATACACATGCCACACCTCTAGGGGTGCTGTAAGACGGTCCCTTCGGAGACATCAGAACAATAGAAGAAGTAAGTATGCATGCGCATAAACTATTATGCGCGAGACTTCATATTAGCCACAAAGTCAGGAAAATCTGTTCGTAAAATTACATTATAATGACTAAATACAATGAAAAGTATTTTTCCAGTCTCACCTGTGAAAGGTAATCCCATGTGATCTCGTTTGGACGGCAAACCTGTTGGTACAGTTAAACGCAGCTAATCTTTATTCTCCGCTTTGACCTATCCAATATGGCGGCAAGGATGACGTATGATTCTACACGGAAGGCGGCGTCTTTAATGGTCCGGAATAAATTGAATGCTACACGTTGATGGATTAATTTGTTGTTTCTCACCTGTGAAAGGTAATCCCATGTGATCTCGTTTGGACGGTAAACCTGTTGGTACAGTTAAACGCAGCACATGAATCTTTATTCTCCGCTTTGACCTATCCAATATGGCGGCAAGGATGACGTATGATTCTACGCGGAAGGCGGCGTCTTTAATGGTCCGGAATAAATTGAATGCTACACGTAATTTGCTCTTCTACGCCCTTTTTGAGGAATGTATTGTAGGACTAAAACCAACATCTGAAGAGGTGAGATCGCTCCTTTTTTTCCCTATTTTTGCTGGCGGGATTGACTCTGCCCTAACTCTCTCTCTCTCACTTTGCACCATTACACAATAAATATCTCATCTTATCTCATTATCTCTAGCCGCTTTATCCTTCTACAGGGTCGCAGGCAAGCTGGAGCCTATCCCAGCTGACTACGGGCGAAAGGCGGGGTACACCCTGGACAAGTCGCCAGGTCATCACAGGGCTGACACATAGACACAGACAACCATTCACACTCACATTCACACCTACGGTCAATTTAGAGTCACCAGTTAACCTAACCTGCATGTCTTTGGACTGTGGGGGAAACCGGAGCACCCGGAGGAAACCCACGCGGACACGGGGAGAACATGCAAACTCCACACAGAAAGGCCCTCGCCGGCCCCGGGGCTCGAACCCAGGACCTTCTTGCTGTGAGGCGACAGCGCTAACCACTACACCACCGTGCCGCCACAATAAATATTCACAGTGAAAATATTTTGTAAGCGCGTTTCATGAACCAAGTTATAGGATTTGTTGACAACTCGCATCGAGTTCGTTACACTTCTACCCAGCGTGAAGCACTCAGTCATGTGGTTGTGACGTCATCGTAAACAAATCCGTTCTACTCATCCAGACGACTTCACAACGGTAACGTTGCCAGATCTTTCCACTCTGGAACCCGTTCTCAAAAAGATTGCGTTTTGGGCACCCAAAACGCCGGTGCCATGTGGACGCCAGGCCTAAACGATAAGCAATTGTATCGGAGTCACCTGAATCCGTTGCCGTGTGGACAGGGCCTAAGATCCCTTCCCTCTTCTGTGGTTTGAACAAAAGTACCAGACTGGCTGATTTCACATTTGACATAACCTGTTATGTTGGTTTTGACCATGTGAAAGGACTATGCCTTGATCTAAAATTATCCCGTCATAATGCTTTTGGTTCACATGATTAAAGTGTTTCTTGTTTGTCAGTCACTGTCATTGTTGAGTGTCCGCCTTGTCTGAGCGAACAGATTTTACAATAAAATGACAGCGACTTAATGGTGGAGTCGGTGGAGATATGTGCAAACTCACAAAGTTAAACCGGGCAACAGTTCCCATATCTTGGCCTTTAGGATCAGATAAAGAATGCATTTCTGTTGAGGTTTGTTAGTGTCTAAAGGTTTGAAGAACAACCTGGATGTAAATCTTATATTCCAGCTGTTTGACCAAAAGAGCTAACACTACGAATAATCAATACAAGATAATAGTTGATTTTGTTTATTTCTTTGATCATTTCTCACAGCAAGAAGGTTCTACATTTGAACCTGCTGGTCAACCAGGGCCTTTCTGTTATCCCTTTTTCACCAACAGTGAATGGGTTCTGTTCTTGTTCACGTACCAAATTTTGAACTGTTCAGAGCATTTCGACCAAAAATAAATTGGTTTGGAAGCTGAAAAGTTGATTCCTAGCTGGAACCAAAATATAGCTGGCTTTTCCAGCATGAACTGTGAGGACATCAGTGGGCGTGTCATTAGTTTGGAGAGGAAGCACAGCACAGCAATGAAGAACGCAACAGAAAAGGATACAGCTTCAGAGAAAATGGAAGGAAAACAAAATTTGTCGTAACAGAAAAAAGTTTGCAGGTAATCAATGTGCTCCGCCATCTTGCTACTACTATTTGCTCCTGTTGTGCATTGTGTAACACCCTCCATTCATGTGACATCCTTGATTACAACGGTTCCGTTCAAAACGGGTGAAAATATACGCTGGTTCACTAGCTGGCACCAAGTTTCAAAGAATCCTGAATGAAACCAGTTTAAAAACCCGTTCCCTGTTGGTAAAAAAAAAAAAAGAAAAGAAAAAACTAGCTTGTATGGAGTTTGCATGTTCTGGTTATATTTATTTATTTATTTATTTATCTCTATCTCTCTCTCTAATTTAGTCATGGCCAAGTCCCATCTAAAAGACAAGTCTCCTCTATCTCACAACGGCTACCAACCAGGGAGGGTGAGGATCATCACATGCTTTCTTCAAGGCACATGATGCCAGCAGACCGCATCTTTTCGAACTTCCACCGAAGCAATTTTAGGGGGTGGCGTAACACACTCATGCCCCTTTTCCACCAAAGCAGTTCCAGGGCTGGTTCGGGGCCAGTGCTTAGTTTGGAACCGGGTTTTCTGTTTCCACTGACAAAGAACTGGCTCTGGGGCCAGAAAAACCGGTTCCAGGCTAGCACCAACTCTTTGCTGGGCCAGAGGAAAGAACCGCTTACATCAGCGGGGGGGGGGCGGGGGGCGGAGTTGTTAAGACTGACAACAATAGCAAGACCACGAAAGGTCGCCATTTTTAAGCGACAAGAAGCAGCAGCTGTACAAACGCGAAGTCATCCATTATTGTTGTCGTTGTTGTTGTTGCTGCTTCTTCTTCTCCGTATTGTTGCTTCGATGTTCGCGCCAAGGTTTATGCAAACGCAGCGACGTAACTGACGTATACAGCGACGTAACTGATGTATACAGCGACGTAATGACATGGCTCCCCTTAGCACCCCGAGCTATGGAAAAGCAAACTGGTTCTCAGCTGGCTCGCAAGTTGAACGAGTTGTGAACCAGCACCAGCACCGGCCCCGAACCAGCCCTGGAACTGATTTGGTGGAAAAGGGGTATCAGAGGAAAGTGCTATCCACCCACTTCTGTATGCATGAGCTCACAAATGCCTGTGATTGACTAGCACTGCTGTAATTAACAGGGCCAGAGAGTAAGCCACCACTCCCTTCCTGAGAGAAAAGGCCAATTTTAGGCTCCTGGCCACAGATGACTGTGACGTCATCAGGATTCGAGAGTTCTAACCCCATGCCTGTGTGGGCTTTCTCCAGTTTCCTCCCACAGTCCAAAGACATGTAGATCAGGTCAACTGGCTACTCTAAATTGCCCAAAGGTATGAATGAATGTGAGTGAGAACAGCTGTGTGTCTCTCTGTGTTAGCCCTGAGACAGACTGGCGACATGTCCAAGGTCCCTCTCTGCCAGTGTCTGCTGGGATTGGCTCCAGCTCCCCCATGACCAGCAATGGATAAGCGGTATAGAAATTGAATGAATTAATTTTGTTTATCCTTATTCCTTGTATATAGTAACAATATTGTTTTCTTATATGTTTTGACCAAACTGTGTCTTGGGGGGGGGGGGGGGGGGGGTGTAGGTCTGTAAAAATGCACCTAATAGAGAAAAGCAGTTCTAGATTTGTTTGGGGCGAGAAATGTAAATGAAACCTCTGCTAATACAAAATGACCACAGTTTTGCAGTCACGTTCTACTGGTTTGCAGATAGGAACGTGATACTGTTTTACACTCTTCAAAGCCGCTGCTTTTTTTTTTAACCTGCTGTCACACACCATTATGTTTGTAGGTTTGTTATTATAAGTGCATTCAATTATGCTACATCCTTATGCGATCGCTATCAAAACACAAAGACTCTTATAGGACTAATCCTTTATATATTGCCTTTTTGGGTTGATAAGAGCATGTGAGTAGTCCTAAATATGGCTAATCCTGTAAACTGACAAAAATACTGTGTGCGCAGTGAAACTCAAGTCAAGTTTATTTGTATAGTGCTTTTAACAATAAACATGGTCGCAAAGCAGCTTTACAGAATTTGAACGACTTAAAACATGAGCTAATTTTATCCCTAATCTACCCCCATGAAACATGGCCAAGCTTAATATACTGTATGAGTTGATCTCACAGAACATCTGTGGCTGGAGTAGATGGGAGTAATTTCATGGTTCATTTCACAGCATCTCTTCAACTCAAGTTCTTCGTCATTTACTCCCTTCAAACACAGGCTTTTACCCAGAATGCAATGCACTAGACTCCTATTCAGCAAACGTCTCTATTATTTACCCATCCTAAACTTTAATATTTTATTCACACTAAATATGAATATAAAATATTTATAACCGCATATCAGTATCCAAACTTGTATAACTGCAGATGAGCAACATTTTTCCCCTTAAGGTCACAGTCTCATGTGACCGAGCATCAGCTCATGACTACAATTTTTGTTCCTGTCTCAGCATTAAAAACATGACTTGTGCAGTTGTTTATAAATTCGGAAACAATACTGAACCCTACTAGGATAGGAAATGAGAATTAATGGAATGTGGTGCAAAACAATGCATGTCCCAGCAAACACAAAACGTTTATAAAACGTTTCATTTGGGTTGCATTAAGGTTAGGTTTTATTAAACGTTTATGAAACGTTTATGAAACGTTGGTGAAAATTTAATAAAGTCATATTTGCTGACCCGTGGCACATTTTTTATCATCTCTTGGTATTTTTAGATATTAAGATGTCATAATGATTGTATTACAATTATCAAAATAATCAGTAAATGAGTAACGTTTTATTGACGTTTTATAAACGTTCCATTCACAACGTTTATGAAACGTTATACATATTCAGAGACTTCTTTTTTTAAAGATTTTTTTTGGGCTTTTTGCACCTTTATTGGATAGGACAGTGTAGAGACAGGAAATGAGCGGGAAAGAGAGACAGGGAGGGATCGGGAAATGACCTCGGGTCGGAATCGAACCCAGGTCCCCGGATTTATGGTATGGCACCTTATCCACCTGAGCCACGACACCCCCATATTCAGAGACTTCTGGCTAAAACAGATAATATTAAAATTTCTACAATTAATTGTGTGATTATAAACACTACATGATGACATGTTTTTAAAAAGTATCAAAAAACATGGGAATAATTTTATGGAAAATAAGTGGTTGTATAAACGTTTAATAAACGTTGAAAAAAAACCTTTGATCTAGCTAAATATTTTTTAGATGTAGATCTAGATAGATAGATAAATCATTAAATGTGTGGCTCTAGTCTCGTAATTATCAAGTATGGTTTGAATAATTTGGATAGACGACCATTCGTCGTTTTATATTTGCTAAAATACACGCCCTTTTGGCCCTGGTATTTTGTTTACTGGTTCCCTACGCCTGCGCGACCTACGTCTTTGCGCAGGCGCAGGGACCGGAAGTAGCGCCATTTTGAGCGTGTTGCTGTTGTTGTTTATTTCAACTTTTAACTGATTTTGCGCATTTGCTATGATTACGTTAACTTTAATGTTTTGGTTCTTAGTAGCAAGGCTTCTTTAATAAATTTAGATAAATTTTTAATACTAGTATCTTTATCATTTTTGCTGTTCATGAGGGCTTTATATGTAAATGTGAATATTGTCTATGTAAAAAAACTCTGCTCTCAAATCGGTTTTGTTGAACTTGCAAAGAGGAATGAAATAAACTTAAGTGCAATAACAAAAATGTGTTGTTATATTATAAGTTTAACAGGTATTAACATGCTTCTGGCGGCACGGTGGTGTAGTGGTTAGCGCTGTCGCCTCACAGCAAGAAGGTCCGGGTTCAAGCCCCGTGGCCGGCGAGGGCCTTTCTGTGTGGGGTTTGCATGTTGTCTGCGTGGGTGTGCTCCGGTTTCCCCCACAATCCAAAGACATGCAGGTTAGGTTAACTGGTGACTCTAAATTGACCGTAGGTGTGAATGGTTGTCTATGTGTCAGCCCTGTGATGATCTGGTGACTTGTCCAGGGTGTACCCCGCCTGTAGTCAGCTGGGATAGGCTCCTGCGACCCTGTAGAACAGGATAAAGCGGCTAGAGATAATGAAATGAGAACATGTTTCTAAAACATTAAAGAAACATTTTACTATTGTTTTTAAATGGTTTTAAGAAACGTTTATACAATGTTTTAAAAAACGTTTCTGAAACGTTTCCAGAATGTTGTATGATGGTTTCCAGAATGTTTTTCAAACGTTTATATAACGTTTTTTCAAACGTTTATAAAACGAAAAAATTGTCCACAAATTTTCGTTTTATAAATGTTATTTTGTAACGTTTCTGAAACGTTAGCCAAACGTTTATACAACGTTATATAAACGTTTTTGTGTTTGCTGGGGTACTGTATATCCATAGGCACTGCAACGGCTGGGAGGAACCCCAGAATGTTACAAAATGAGAGTTTTGGTGTAAAGTTATTCTGCTATTTTGGGACAGATGTGGTCATGCTGGAAATTTCATAAGCCTGGAAACACTGAACTGTAATAGCACATTTATCCACAGTGAAGCAACACTCTACTGCAGCTTTTTGAGCTGACATAACAGATGCTAGACTTCTAACTAACGCTTGAAAGAGAGAAAATTTCTCCTTGTTTCACTTGGTTCAAGTCCAATTCTAGACAAAAATACACTTTGTTTTCTCCACTGTCCCAAAGTGTGCTTTTTTTTACTTAACACCAGGAATAAAGCACACTTTAAAAAAAAAAAGTTTGGTCTACTCCCACGGTTGATGTCTTTTAAATATTTTATTTTCTTGGCCCACAAGTCCTGATTAAGCCACATAGATACCCAGTGTATACTGTTCTTAGCATTCTGAGCATTTATTTTTCTTGCATCCTGCCATTTACTGCATTTTACTCTTTTCATAGTCTATCTTTTCTTGTATATGGTGGTTATGCTGCATTTATTTTATTTGCTATATTGATGCCCCTCGTATTCTTAGATCAACAGGGATGAAAGTCTTCTGGATTTACCCAGAAATCCAGATATTTGACAAAACTCTTGAAAATCTCCGGTTTTCCAAATGGAGAAATTTATTTTTCGGATTTTTCGCGTTCCTAGTCGCAGCGTAATACTTCACATCGTCCTTGCATGGGCGCGGTCCTTAAATAGCCCAAACATAGTTCATTGATTAAAGACAGGTGTTCTTTGTTAACGGCGCGTGTAAGGCGCGCCTTCAGGTGCACGTGCTCAGGCTACATCCACACGACAACGGCAACGCGATTTTTTTTTTTAAATATCGCATCCAAATGGGCAACGGATCAGTAAAATATCAGGTACAGTGGTGCTTGAAAGTTTGTGAACCCTTTAGAATTTTCTATATTTCTGCATAAATATGACCTAAAACATGATCAGATTTTCACACAAGTCCTAAAAGTAGATAAAGAGAACCCAGTTAAACAAATGAGACAAAAATATTATACTTGGTCATTTATTTATTGAGGAAAATGATCCAATATTACAGATCTGTGAGTGGCAAAAGTATGTGAACCTTTGCTTTCGGTATCTGGTGTGACCCCCTTGTGCAGCAATAACTGCAACTAAATGTTTCCGGTAACTGTTGATCAGTCCTGCACACCGGCTTGGAGGAATTTTAGCCCATTCCTCCGTACAGAACAGCTTCAACTCTGGGATGTTGGTGGGTTTCCTCACATGAACTGCTCGCTTCAGGTCCTTCCACAACATTTCCATTGGATTAAGGTCAGGACTTTGACTTGGCCATTCCAAAACATTAACTTTATTCTTCTTTAACCATTCTTTGGTAGAACGACTTGTGTGCTTAGCGTCGTTGTCTTGCTGCATGACCCACCTTCTCTTGAGATTCAGTTCATGGACAGATGTCCTGACATTTTCCTGTAGAATTCACTGGTATAATTCAGAATTCATTGTTCCATCAATGATGGCAAGCCGTCCTGGCCCAGATGCAGCAAAACAGGCCCAAACCATGATACTACCACCACCATGTTTCACAGATGGGATAAGGTTCTTATGCTGGAAAGCAGTGTTTTCCTTTCTCCAAACATAACGCTTATCATTTCAACCAAAAAGTTCTATTTTGGTCTCATCCGTCCACAAAACATTCTTACAATAGCCTTCTGGCTTGTCCATGTGATCTTCAGCAAACTGCAGACGAGCAGCAATGTTCTTTTTGGAGAGCAGTGGCTTTCTCCTTGCAACCCTGCCATGCACACCATTGTTGTTCAGTGTTCTCCTGATGGTGGACTCATGAACATTAACATTAACCAATGTGAGAGAGGCCTTCAGTTGCTTAGAAGTTACCCTGGGGTCCTTTGTGACCTTGCTGACTATTACATGCCTTGCTCTTGGAGTGATCTTTGTTGGTCAACCACTCCTGGGGAGGGTAACAATGGTCTTGAATTTTCTCCATTTGTACACAATCTGTCTGACTGTGGATTGGTGGAGTCCAAACTTTTTAGAGATGGTTTTGTAACCTTTTCCAGCCTGATGAGCATCAACAACGAGTTTTCTGAGGTCCTCAGAAATCTCCTTTGTTCGTGCCATGATACACTTCCACAAACATGTGTTGTGAATATCAGACTTTGATAGACCCCTGTTCTTTAAATAAAACAGGGTGCCCACTCACACCTGATTGTCATCCCATTGATTGAAAACACCTGACTCTAATTTCACCTTCAAATGAACTGCTAATCCTAGAGGTTCACATACTTTTGCCACTCACAGATATGCAATATTGGATCATTTTCCTCAATAAATAAATGACCAAGTATAATATTTTTTGTCTCATTTGTTTAACTGGGTTCTCTTTATCTACTTTTAGGACTTGTGTGAAAATCTGATGATGTTTTAGGTCATATTTATGCAGAAATATAGAAAATTCTAAAGGGTTCACAAACTTTCAAGCACCACTGTACATATGGCAATGCAACGCTTGCTGAAAACGATGCAATACACATGCCACACCTCTACGTGCGCTGTAAGACTGTCCCATCAGAGACACCAGAACAATAGAAGAAGTATGACGCATGCGCATAAACCCCTTCTTCTACCTGGCATCATAGACATATAAGCATAGACGCCGCATTGAGCCTGGTGGCCCGTTGCTGGGATACGTCAGAGTGTCCGCCATATTGGATGTGGCAAATCTTCCCCGTAAACCAATGCAAGTAAATGGACTGAACTTCATAAAGCCCCTTTCTACAATAATGTTTAACTCGATGTCTTTTATTCACCCATTAAGACACACACGTATATATTTGGGAAACAAACAGGCATCAAAACAACATATACAACTTTTAATGTGATGGTTATAAATAGTGTGCGAAATACCAGTCAATATTCCGTGGGAGCTGTGACCTAAATTTTCTCAACATGCAGCAGGCCTATACCGGAATCAAGCTATCGGAAACTTGTTTTTTTTTTATTCCGCTGCTACTATCGTAGGCTACTAACGATATCTACACATCAAGGCATGTTTTGGAGCTCAGCGGGGATCGTGTAGAATAATGTGCTGTGCTTACGCTGCTGAAGCCGTGCCGTGCTGTCTCCGCATCACTTTCATTAAATGCCGTGCAGATAGGCTATAAAATGTCTCCAAAAACAATTTTTGCAATATACAGTTCTATATGGAAAAAATTCAATTAAACCATATTACAATGGGATTGCTCCATGTGATTGCTTCACAGTCTGACATGCTTCCAATCTCTTCTATTTTTGAGTGTGCCATCACCATCTGACAGCTGGTGGTGAAATTGGTTGGGTGGGCTATGAAATAAATTATAAATGTATTTGTAAATTATAAATTGTTTGGAGACAGGTTTCACCGAGCGGCTGTTATGCGCGAGACTTCATATTAGCCACAAAGTCAGAAAAATCTGTTTGTAAAATTACGTTATAATGACCAAATACAATGAAACGTATTTTTCCAGTCTCACCTGTGAAAGGTAATCCCATGTGATCTCGTTTGGACGGTAAACCTGTTGGTACAGTTAAATGCAGCACATGAATGAGGCATCTTTATTCTCCGCTTTGCCCCATCCAAGATGGCGGCGAGGATGACGTATGATTCTACGCGGAAGGCGGCGTCTATGTTTATATGTCTATGCCCGGCGTGAAGCACTCGCAGTCATGTGGTTGTGACGTCATCGTAAACAAATCCGTTCTACTCATCCAGACGACTTCGCAACAGCGCCGTTGCCAGATCTTTCCACTCTGGAACCCGTTCTCAAAAGATTTCGTTTTGAGGCACTCAAAACGCCGGTGCCGTGTGGACGCCAGGCCGAAACGATAAACAATTTTATCAGATTCACCTGAATCCGTTGCCGTGTGGACAGGGCCTAAGGCGCGCAGGACTGACACCGTTCTGCGCAAGCACAACACAATCACACTAGAAAGCATGGCCAAGCTGCCAGTGTAGCTGCAGTCTTTTTAGTTGCAAATTACAAATATTTCCTCGTGCTAATAATTCGCCATGTCAAAACAAGCAAAACTTTCCTCCTTCTTTCGACGTGAAGAGAGGTACGCAGTTTATTATATATATTTTTTCCATCAAAGTTGCATTTTGTGGTTTCGAAGAAACAGCAATAATGGAAGAGCCGGTTTCTAAGCTACCTAAAACTAGCAGTGGTAATTATTTTTTGTTACGTAATGCACTCAGGCTGCCAGTGACACCACCCCCCCCCCCCCCCCCCCCCCGAAAAATCCTAGCTACGCCCCTGATTTACATGAGAAATTTGGTCTTCATTGGTGTGTTTAAATTTACAGACAATACGAACTAATGTAAACAATTGGCTTCAACTCGCATAAATATGAATTGGAAATGTTTAGTTCACTTTAGCTTCTGCAAACGCACAACTCTACTAAAAGATTGATAAACGAGGCTCAATGTCCCCAACATTGAAACCTGAAAGCTTTAGAAACTCTAACAGACCTTTACTTTTTAACAGGACTGTTTTGGGATTTTGCTGAGTTTACCTTCAACTGTCTGATTTTTTTCAAAGTAATGAACTGTGTAGCAGGAAAATCACCGCGTTTTCTAAATGCACTCCTGAAAATTACTCATTAACTAGGGGAATTAAATTTTGATATTTTTGACATGTTAATCATTAATGTACGTGAAAGAAAAAGGCTTAAAAGTTATAACTTGTTTTAGTGAAAATAAGTACTGAAATGCACTAGAATGCAGGGTTTTGCGTGTTATTAAAATATTTTCGGGGGACGTTGCTCTTAGTTTGACTTTCAAAAGTTCAAGGTTTTTTTCTTTGCTCCACTTTCATCTCTAGATCAAATAAAGTTAACCCTAATCTACAACACTTTTTTGCAAATTCATTTATTCATCTTAAGTAACTGCTTTATCCTGGTTAGCATCTTGGTGGATCTGGATCCAAGGCCGGGAGCACTGGGTGTGAGGTACTGGTACTTTGAATGCGACACTAATAGCTAATCCGCCTACTGCCATGTTTTTGAGGGGAGGAAGAAACCAGTGGATCCATAGGAAACCTACATGGACATGAGAAGAACATGCACAGAAACTCCACGGATAGTAACCTGGATCAGGATCAACCCCAGGAACCAGAACTGTAAGGCAGCAGCACTTTTTTTTTAAAATAAATAAACATGACTACAGTCTTCTACAGGGATCTGATTGAACCAAACACACCAAACCTTCTAACACTTCTTTGAAAGGAAAAACTAAAGACATCAATCAGTATAAGGCCTACAGTAGTAGAAATTGACCAGAAAGATAAGCATGATAACAAAAGATAAGCATAAGATAACAAAAAGCATGTTGTAAGCAACAAGGCAACAGCACAGAGCACACAATATAGTGAACATCGTGTAAACAAGTGAATACGGTACTCATTCTGCATCTATGATGCTGAGTAATGGGAACAAGCTAAGCAGCGAGCACAAAAGTCCAGCCTGCAATGGAATATACGAGCACTTTAGCACCGAAGGATTTACTCTGGACAATGAGCCACTTATGTCAGAATGAATGCCATCTGTTTAAAATTCAATATGAGTTGACTCCAGGTCACCACCACCACTCCTGTTTTCTCTTCAGTTTAATCCACGGTGGTGTAGTGGTTAGCACGGTCGCCTCACAGCAAGAAGGTTCTGAGTTCGAACCCAGCGGCCGGCGAGGGCCTTTCTGTGTGGAGTTTGCATGTTCTCTCCGTGTCTGCGTGGGTTTCCTCCGGGTGCTCCGGTTTCCTCCACAGTCCAAAGACATGCAGGTTAGGTTAATATGGGACGGCCTTGGGCTGAGCTGCCCTTGAGTGAGGCACCTAACTCCCAACTGCTCCCCGGGCGCTGTTAGCATAACTGCCCACTGCTCTGGGTGTGTGCATGTGTATGTTCACTGCTTCAGATGGGTTAAATGCAGAGAGGAAATTTCACAAGTGTGTGATGAATAAAGTTGTGCTTTCTTTTTCTTTTTCCTTCAGTAGATAATACACCAAAACTTCTACTGTGATTTTTTTTTTCTCAGATATTCATTAACTGCTATATCCTGATCAGAGTCACAGTGGATCCAGAGAATCCCAGGAACACAGGCCATGAGGTGGGAAGACACCTTGGATGGGATGCCAGTCCGTTGCAGGGCATCATGCACATACACATTCACACCTGGGACACTTTCAAGTAACCAGTCCACCTACTTGTATGTTTTGTCAGAAAACCAGAGAAGTCATGCAGAAAACATGCTCAACTCCAGACAGACCACAGTAACCCGAGCTCAGGATTGAACAGTGGACTGAAGTAGCAACGGTATCCACCACACCACCACCGAGCCACCCTCTTCCTAGAATTCATCTAATGGAGTTCCAGGTCTGTCAGAGGTGCCAATAAATAAACCTTAGCTGATCCTTACACCAAACTTCGACCACTTCTTCTTAAAAAGGAAAAGCTGAAAATTCAAGTCTGTTAGTATCTTCTTAAGGCCTACAGAACCACGGGTTGACCAAAAAGCATGGAATATAAGCAACAGTACAGAGCACACACAAATATATTTAACGTCATGTAAACAAGTGTGCTTGATTATTCTCTGAAATAAAACTTATGCAATGCAATTTGAACAAAAACTGAATAACAGCATAAAACAAATGTGTTTGATCATATATGGATATAAATACATGAGTATGCACTTCACTGTACTCTGAAAGCATTTTTTTTTCTCTAAGCTTGTGCAAAAAGCATTTTTGTGCCTTTACGGAAAAATGGACGCATGCCAGTTGGCACTTTTATTAAGCCTGCTTCTCTGTTGCTGCCAGTAAGTGCTTGGTGATGATCATGTAAAGAGTAACTGCAACCTCTTTACAGTGAAAACTAGCAATGATTTAATTTTAGCGTCTGATTCTACCAAAATAAGCAACAGTGGTGTTCTCAACATCGGTCTTAGTGACCACATGGTGACATTTTGTACTCGTAAAGTTTAAAAGAATCCTGCTAACAAACATAATAATGTCAAGTTAAGGTCTCTAAAGAATTATTCCAAAGACTCTTTTGAAGCATTACTTGCAGTTATCGATTGGCAAGATGTCACCAATTGTACTGATGTCGAAGAGGCGTGGGTAATTTTCAAGAACAAATTTCTGAGTGTTTTGAACAAAATGGCCCCACTTAAGACTGTCTGCGGTGGCACAGTGGTTAGCGCTGTCACCTCAC
Organism: Neoarius graeffei; assembly: GCF_027579695.1. NCBI lineage: Eukaryota > Metazoa > Chordata > Actinopteri > Siluriformes > Ariidae > Neoarius > Neoarius graeffei. Next base: position 43,873,301 of record NC_083579.1, on the reverse strand, counting down.
AGCAAGAAGGTCCGGGTTCGAGCCCCGTGGCCAGCGAGGGCCTTTCTGTGTGGAGTTTGCATGTTCTCCCCGTGTCCGTGTGGGTTTCCTCCGGGTGCTCTAGTTTCCCCCACAGTCCAAAGACATGCAGGTTAGGTTAACTGGTGACTCTAAATTGACTGTAGGTGTGAATGTGAGTGTGAATGGTTGTCTGTGTCTATGTGTCAGCCCTGTGATGACCTGGCGACTTGTCCAGGGTGTACCCCGCCTTTCGCCTGTAGTCAGCTGGGATAGGCTCCAGCTTGCCTGCGACCCTGTAGAACAGGATAAAGCGGCTACAGATAATGAGATGAGATGGAAGACTGTCTTGTATTAAGCAGGGCACAGCACCCTGGATGACAGGGGAAGTACTCCACCTTATTCACCAGAGAAATTATGCTCTCAAGCAATTTAAGAAAACAAATAACCAAGACTGGTATCATAAATATGTCCAACTTAGAAATTCTGTACAGTGTAAAAAGATTGAAGCCAAGTCAAGCTACTTTGTGAACAAGGTGGAGGAAAATAAAAACCAGCCCAAAAAGTTATGGCAGACATTTAAAAAGCCTTGGTACTTCTTCAAAATCCAAAGCCAACAGTGGCATTATCGGCCTCAAAATTGATGATGAAATTTGTTTCGACAAATCCAAGGTTGCCGAAAACTTCAATCAGTATTTCTCCACCATTGCCTCTTCGTTACTCAGTAAACTTCCATCTGGTACTGGCAAATACGGTTCTGATCATGTGCATGACTTTTACAGTTATCTTCATACTTCAAATATTTCGTTCAATTTCCAACAAATCACTGAGGACTCTGTCCATAGGATCCTCCTCCCTCTAAATTTGAATAAAGCTACTGGTTTAGGCCTATTATCTGCACGTTTTCTTAAGGACGGAGCCAAGTTCATAACAATCCCACTCACATATGTTCAAAATTTATCCCATCCACTGGGGTGATCCCTTCTGAACTTAAGTCTGCTAAGATCACTCCTATACACGAGAAAAACAGCAAAACCGAAGCTGGTAATTATCAGCCTGTGTCTATTCTCAGCATTGTAAGCAAACTGATTGAGAAGGTTGTCTATGACCAACTCAATCAGTACCTCACAGATCATAAACTCTTATACGAGTACCAGTCAGGTTTCTGGTCCTCTTACTCCACAGATACTTATTTAATTCATCTCACTGACTATATTAAGTCTGAACAAGACAAAGGCAATTACACAGGTATGGTACTTCTAGATCTACAAAAAGCCTTTGATACTGTGGATCATAGTATTCTTCTTATGAAGCTTGAAGCCATGGGGCTTCAGAAACCTGCTGTTAACTGGTTCCATGCCTACCTAAGTAATAGGCAGCAGCGTATGGAAGTTGGTGGCGTACTGTCTACACCTGCTAATGTGATCTGTGGTATCCCACAGGGCTCAATATTGGGCCCTTTGCTTTTCCTTATCTATGTTAATGATATGCCCTCCACAGTAAATAATAAACTGCTATTGTACACAGACGATTCTGCCCTCTTGGTAGCTGGAAAGAATACTGTTGACATACAACAGCAGCTGTCTTCCGAACTTCAATCTGTCCGTGAATGGCTTATTGATAACAAGCTATCCCTCCATCTTGGGAAGACAGAATCCATACTCTTTGGCTCCAAACAGAGACTCCATAGTTCTGAGTCTATAGACGTCACATGTGATGGTCAAACCCTTGTCAGTAAAACCTGTGTTAAATATTTAGGAGTTGTTCTTGACCAGTCACTATCAGGGAGCCAAATCGCTGACACTGTCATTAGCAAATCCAACACTAAACTTAAATTCCTGTATAGACAAGCCAGACAATTTGACAAGGCTACCAAAAAGCTTTTTAGTGTCAGCTCTAATACAGTGTCATTTTGCCTATGCCAGTGCTTCTTGGTACTCTGGTCTTACCAAGAAAAAGCAAGATCGTCTGCAGACAACTCCGAACAAAATAGTCTGATATCTACTCAGTGCCTCTCCTAGGACCCATATAGGTCATGTTGAGTTTGAGCAGGTCAAGCTGTTGCCAGTGAGCCTACAAGTCAAACAGCTTAAATTAAATCACATGCACAACATTATTCATTGTAACGCTCCACAATATCTAACATCTGCCTTTATTCCAAACTCTTCCCGCCATAGTACCCATTCAGGCCCCCTCTCTCTGCTTATCCCTTCTGTTAGATCTTTTGGACAGTCATCTTTCATATATACTGGTGTTTGCCTTTGGAATGGTTTACCTAGTCATATATGGTCTCAGTCAGGGGGCGTCGTGACTCAGGTGGATAAGGCGCCATACCATAAATCCGGGGACCTGGGTTCGATTCCGGCCCGAGGTCATTTCCCGATCCCTCCCCGTCTCTCTCTCCCGCTCATTTCCTGTCTCTACACTGTCCTATCCAATAATAAAAGGTGAAAAAAGCCCAAAAAAAATCTTTAAAAAAAATATATATATGGTCTGTCTTCCAAAAGTGCTTTCAAACATCTAGTCCGAGCCTTTTAATCTCAACAGCTTTTAGAGGAAGAACTCAACCCTTTTATTATGTCATAAACTAACTATCCATCCATCCATTATCTGTAGCAGCTTATCCTGTTCTACAGGGTCGCAGGCAAGCTGGAGTCTATCCCAGCTGACTATGGGCAAGAGGCGGGGTACACCCTGGACAAGTCGCCAGGTTATCGCAGGGCTGATAATCTAACTAGTCCTCTGTTATTATATTGTCTTTGTCCTGTTAATTTTGATACAGGTATTTGTTTACTCGTATTTTGCACTAAGTATTTTTGTACAGTATTATCTTTTTATATTTATATTATTATCATATTTATTTATATTTATTTATGCTACTCATGTTGTTTGTTTATCAACATATATATACCTTATTTTTCTTTATTTTAATTTTACATTCTATATTTTCCCTTCATTTTGTCACTTGATTTTATGGACCACAATGGAAATAAGTGTTTTCACTTTCTTGTGTCATCCATGTATTTTTAATGTGTTTACAATAGTTTGTATGCATTTACATTGAATTTACGAAATAAAATCAATCAATCAATCAATCAATCAATCAATCAATCAATCAATCAATGTCCTGGTTCAAATCATGTGTTTGGGTGCTGGTTCTGGTTCTGGTTTTGGATGTTGCCAGTTCAAGCTTTCTTCAAATACACACCAAGAGCAATAGCAAAGTCACGCATTTAATCAAGTCTGGCATGTGTTTCCAATTGCTCCGAATGAAAAAGGAGTTAAGAACCACCTTTATAATACAAAGTTAATTAGTAGCCGAACAAAAGGAATTAAGCTTGTTTCTTATCTGCTGGACTGACACTGAAATACACAAAGCAGAAAGCATTCACTTTGGTTTCAATCACTTACTGTATTTAAGACTGTTTGTGAGATTAGATTAGACTAACTGGCTTTTAACCAGATAATTAAGAGAAAATTTTGAATTTAATTGACACATATGGTACAAAGATCCTTTACACATTAAAGATAAAAAAGCTGGACTTGAGGGCACCACCCCAGTGACAAGAGCGGGTCCATTTTAGGACTCATTTTTTCTCAGCATGTACTCTACTTTCAAGAGGTATTACTTACTCATACAGTTTCATTTCTACAGGATGTAAGGATTTCCATGCAGTGTTGAGTGCTTCCTTTTGTAATGAGTGGACAATGCTGAAAAAGGAAATGTTAACAAAGTTGTATAGTTTCTCCTTTTTTTGACTCCATATCTCATGTGATTCTTACACATTCCTCCACTGACATATAACCAGATGAGGAAAAAATGCTATTCGTTGCATTTTTAATCAAGTCACTTCTCAGATCACAAGTTAAATATATCATGCATGGTGAAGCTGACACTGCAGCAGTGTGTGAGGATGGATACTCTCTTGGGTGTTAGCCTACGTTAGTCTGATCAAATCTTTTCCAGCCATGTTTGGTTATTATAAAGAGATCAGTCAATTTGGAAGTCTTCCTGAGCTAAAAGAAGCCAGATATTTAACAGTTATTCCACAAAATTGAGTCGTACATGAGCTGATAGCCGATGAAGCGCATAGTGCTGAGTCGGCTATAAGCCATGTATGACAAGATTGAGTGTAATAACTGTTTTATTCTATCCACATTCACTAGATTTTGAGAAACAGAGCATTTTTATTTTTTGCAAATTTGGTACATAAAAACTTTCTACAAAACATCCGACAAAATCATTCCCGCTTCGAATGTAAACAAACCGGCGGCACGGTGGTATAGTGGTTAGCACTGTTGCCTCACAGTAAGAAGGTTCTGGGTTTGAGCCCAGTGGCTGATGGGGATCTTTCTGTGTAGAGTCTGCGTGGGTTTCCTCCGGGTGCTCCGGTTTCCCCCACAGTCCAAAGACATGCAGGTTAGGCTAATTGGTGGCTCTAAATTGACCGTAGGTGTGAATGTGAGTGTGAATGGTTGTTTGTCTCTATGTGTCAGCCCTGCGATGATCTGCCGACTTGTCCAGGGTGGACCCCATCTCTTGCCCATAGTCAGCTGGGATAGGCTCCAGCTTGCCCGCGTCCCTGCACGGGATAAGCGGTTACAGATAATGAATGGATGGATGTAAACAAACGGGCGAAATAACAGTAGCAATTTGTGAAAAATGCAATAATAATAATTCTTGAAAAATAAAAAAGACACGTTTTCTTACCATCAAATACTTTTATTTCATATTTTGTTGCTTTTTTGTATTTTTTGGGGTTTTGTTTTCAAGTAGAGTTTTTATTTCGTCCTCAGTTGGTTCAGCAACACGCTCCGCCATTTTGTTTTTCTCTACTCACGGTATATGAGCTGATAGCCTAGTAGTAGAGTAGCCAATCACAACACGCGATTGCTCATATCCAGTGAATGTGGACAGAATAAACTTGGATATCTAATATGCTCCAGAAGATAAACTGTTTGTCACATCAAATATCAAGTCAGGTCATTCCAATGTGAAAACCTACGACAGTCACAAGGACAGCCTTTGTGTTATATTGTTCCAGTCAGGAAATCTTGGTGCTTGGAGTTAACATTCCTAGTTTGTTTGTTTATTTTTTTCTTCACTGCTGGTGCACTGGATTAAGGAGATCATGGAAATTTGTCATCCTTCCTCTGTGAATTACTGTCTTGTCTTGATAGCACAATCTCAAAGGACAAATGACAGCAGTTTCTCTGTCGAAACCACAAACATGCAAAAGCATTTCAGATAAAGTAAACAGTTCTACTGAATCATACTGCCAGTACACAATACACATCTGTTTTACTGACTCAGTACATTCTTACCAGCAGCTCTTTCTGTATTGACTTTTTTGCGAGCATACACACCCTGTTGCATTTGTTTTACTCTGGGTCTCTAAGACCGTCATGATACATTAAAGTGCTGCAGTTTTATTTTCTATACGATGTCGGTGGTATTGTGCTGGTTAGCGTTGTTGCCATCAGGTTCAATCCAGATTCCTCCCATCACCAAAGAACATGCCAGTAGATGGACTGGCTACTCTAAACTGAACATGCGTGCATGGTAAACATGTGATGGACTGGTGCCCTATTAAGGGTGCATCCCTGTCTTTCTGAACACCCAGTGTTTCTGGGATAGGCTCCAGGTCCATCACAAGCCTGACCAAGATAAAGCAGTTTGAAAATGAATGAATGAATGAATGAATGAATAATGTCATGATTCTGCAGCTTGTACTGGCAAATACTGAAATGTTTTTGAGTGATGCGTACTCTAAATTCAGCAAGCCCAAACCTGAACGAACCCATTCCCCATATTCCACAGACACAATTATACAACATGTTTGGTTGTTAATAGTTTGTTAAACAAATGCCAAGAGTTGAGAATAATCGTTATGCTAGACATGTTGAAACGAATCTCTGACAAGCGACTCCTAAATCCATTTCCAGAAATTGTTGGTATATTTTCCCATAATCTGTTGGGTGGTGCAGCAGTTAGCACTGTTGCCTCACAGCAAGAAGGTTCTGGATTCGAACCTCATGGCTGAAGGGGACCTTTTTGTGTGGAGTTTGCATGTTCTCCCCATGTCTGCGTGCATTTCCTCTGGGTGCTTCTATTGAGAATAGATCTGCTGTGGCGACCCCTAACTTAGAAGCTTAAAGAAGCTTTAAGCTTAAAGAAGAAGTTGGGATATCTTCCAAAATGCAATTAAAACAAAAATCTTTCATTTGTTAATTCACGTGAGCCTTTATTTAACTGACAAAAGTACAAAGCAAAGATTTTCAATCATTTTACTGACCAACTTATTTGTATTTTGTACATATAAACGAAGTTAGGATTTGATACCTGTAACACACTCAAAAGTTGGGACAGAGGCAAAATAAGACTGAAAAGTTTATAGGATATTCATGTAACACCATTTTGGAAGATTCCACAATAAGCAGGTTAATTGCTATTATGATTGGGTGTAAAAGGAGCATGCACCAAAGGCTCATTCTTTGCAAGCAAGGATGGCTTGTGACTCACTGCTTTGTGCCAAAATTCATGAGAATTGTTAGCAAATTCAAAAAGAACATTTCACAATGCAAGTGTGGCAGCAGGGGCGTGGTCGAGCAAGAGTTTGTGAATGGAGGGCGAGGCCGGGGAAGGTGTGTGTGCACGTGTACAGTGGTGCTTGAAAGTTTGTGAACCCTTTAGATGAACCTGGCGGGGACCCAACTTCTCTCCTCGGGACCATAACCCTCCCAGTCCACCAGATACTGGAGTCCTCTGCCTCGCCACCGCGCCTTCAGCAGCTTTTTTACCATGTAGGCTTTGCCGCCATCAATGAGCCTGGGAAGAGGAGGGGGTTTGGAGGGTGGGAACAAAGAACTAGAGACCAGAGGTTTAAGCTGTGACACATGGAAAGTGGGGTGAATACGTCGCATGGTGAGTGGTAATGCCAGTCTGATGGAACATGGATTGATTACCTTGCTGATGAGGAACGGTCCTAGGTATCTGGGCACCAGCTTGTGTGAGACAGTTCTGAGCGGCAGATGGCGCGTGGAGAGCATGACTCGCTGCCCCACCTGGTAACTGGGTGCCTTAGAGCGGTGTTTGTCGGCCTGCCTCTTGGATGCTAGGGTGGAGCGAATGAGCCTTTCCGAGCCGATGCCCACGTTCTCCTGCAGCGGCGTATGAAGGTCTGGGCTGAGGGTACGGCGACCTCCTCCTCTTGGTTGGGGAGAAGTGGTGGTTGGTAACCTAGGGAGCACTGGAATGGTGAGAGGCCTGTGGCAGATGAAGGGAGAGTGTTGTGAGCGTACTCAACCCAAGGTAAGTACTTACTCCAAGAAGCGGCATCCCTGGACGTCATGCACCCGAGTGCCACCTCCAAAGCTTGATTTGCCCGTTCCACCTGGCCGTTGGCTTGAGGATGGAACCCTGAGGAGAGGCTACAGGAGGCCCCGATGAGTTTGCAGAAGGCCCTCCAGAATTGCACAGTGAACTGAGGACCCCAGTCGGAAACGATGTCAGTGGGGAGTCTGTGTAGGCGGAAAACGTGAAGGATGAGTAATTCAGTGGTTTCTTTAGCTGTGGGAAGCTTGGGCAGAGGGATGAAATAGACTGTCTTGGAGAACTGGTCAATAACTGTGAGGACGCATGTGTTGCCACCTGAGTTGGGGAGTCCTGTGACGAAGTCCAGGGCGATGTGGGTCGATGAGGAATCGGGAGGGGTCTTAGCAGGCCGGCAGGGGATCGATTGGCTGTCTTGTTCCAGGCACATGTGTTGCAGGCTGCCACGAACTCCTGGACATCTTCCTTGATGGATGGCTACCAGAAGTGCTGTTGGATGAGTGCCAGGGTTCAAGCAGCTCCCAGATGACAAGCCAACTTGGAGCCATGACCCCATTGCAGCACCTGGGTTCGCACAGAACAGGGAACAAGCAGATGGTTAGGTGGTATGTTGCTTGAGCTACCTTCTCCGGGGTCCTGCTCCAGGGCCTTCTGCACCAATGTCTCTACCTCAAGTAGGGCGGCCCCCACCAGACAGCGTGGAGGGAGGATGGTTTCAGGCATACTAGACTCCTCCTGGCAGACAGAGAATATCCTGGACAGGGCGTCGGGTTTGCTGTTCTTGGAGCCTGGGCGGTAGGAGAGCATGAATTGGAAACGGGAGAAGAAGATAGACCATCAGGCTTGCCGTGAGTTAAGGCGTTTGGCAGATTTGAAGTATTCCAGATTCTTGTGGTCGGTCCAGACAAGGAAGGGGAGATCCGACCCCTCGAGCCAGTGCCTCCACTCTTCTAAGGCTAGCTTGATGGCTAACAGCTCTCTGTCGCCGATGTCGTAATTTCGTTCAGCAAGGGACAGCTGGTGAGAGAAGAAGGAGCAGGAATGGACCTTGTTATCATTGGCCCTCTGGGAGAGGATGGCTCCGACCCCAGACTCGGAAGCGTCGACCTCCACGATAAACTGTTTTGTGGGATCGGGTATGGTGAGAATGGGTGCTGTGGTGAACTTGTGCTTGAGCATGGAGAAGGCTCTCTCCACTTCCTCCCCCCACTTGAATGAGGTCTTAGTCGAGGTTAAAGCTGTGAGAGGTCCAGCCACTGTGCTGAAGTTGCGGATAAAGCGCCTGTAGAAATTGGCGAATCCCAAGAAATGCTGGAGCTCTCGTCGCGAGGATGGGGTGGGTCAGTCAGCGACTGCCTCAAGCTTGAGGGGGTCCATCTGGATCCTAGCCAGGGAAATGATGAACCCCAGAAACGAGACAGAGCTTTGGTGAAATTCGCTTTTCTCCGCCTTGACATATTTTCTAGCAGGCGCTGAAGGACCTGCCGGACGTGGCCCCGATGTTCCTCCAGGGAGGAAGAGAAGATCAGGATGTCATCCAGGTACATGAAAACGAAGATGTTGAGAAAGTCCCTCAGGATGTTGTTGACGAGTGCCTGGAAGACTGTGGGCACGCTGGTCAGGCCGAAAGGGACCACGAGGTACTCGTAGTGGCCAGTGGTGGTGTTGAAGGCCATCTTCCACTCATCCTCCTCCCTGATCCTGACGAGATGGTAGGCATTGCGCAAGTCCAACTTGGTGAATATCTTGGCTCCCTGGAGTAGTTCAAAGGCCATAGTCATGAGCGGTAGTGGTTCTTGACCGATGGCGTTGAGACCTCGATAATCAATGCATGGGCGGAGCGACTTGTCCTTATCCATGAAGAATCCCACCCCTGCTGGGGAGGAAGGGCGGATGATCCCAGCTGCCAGAGACTCGGAAATGTACTTCTCCATAGCTTGCCTTTTGATGGGAGACAGAGTAGAGTCACCCTTTGGGTGGTGCTGTCCCTGGCAGGAGGTCGATTCCGCAATCATAGGGTCTGTGAGGAAGGAGGGACACTGCTTGGGTCTTGCTGAAAACAAGTCCAGGTATTCCGGAGGCACATGAGAGAGGTCGGGAAACTCGCCGGCCGGCGGCTGCGGTGGTCTGGCGGGAGGCAGAATGGAGTTCAGGCAGGAAGCTAGGCAGGAATGGCTCCAGCCTAGGATGGTGTTATTGGCCCACTTTAGGTGAGGGTTGTGCAGCGTTAACCAGGGTAATCCTAGGATGATGGGTACGTGGGGGTTGTTCATGACATGGAGCTGGATGGTTTCTGAGTGGTTACCAGAAATCCTCAGGGTGAGCGGGGCGGTAAGGTGGGTGATGGTGGTCAAGCCGGTGCCACCGAGTGTCAGGACAGTGAGAGGGGCGTCGAGGGCGAGTATCGAGATTCCCAGATGCATGGCAGTGGCGGAGCAGATTAGGTTCCTGTCTGCCCCTGAGTCGATGAGGGCCTGGAGATGATGATGCTGGTTGTTGTGGATAATGATGACAGGGAGTAACGGTCGATCAGCGGGGGGCTGGTTCCGAGTGTTGCCCACCAGGTCCCCTCGAGTCACTGGTGGGGCTCGTCCTTTTAGCGGGCAGGCTCAGCAGGTGTGTCCTCGCTGACCGCAGTAGAAACAGGATCCTGTGCTCCGCCAGCGTGTTCATTCCTCCACTGACACCTGTACACGGTTTACCTGCATAGGTTCGACGGACAAGGCGGGAGGTGGAGAGGAGGTGAAGTTGGGGTGGGTCTTCTCTCTCCTCCATTGTTGGATCCGGGCGTCCATGCGGTTGGCGAAGACCATGAGACTGGAGAGGTCCAACGGCAGTTCCCGTGATACCAGCTCATCCTTAATGACATCAGACAAGCCATGCAGGAACACGTTGACCTGGGCATTCTCGTTCCAACCGCACGATGCCGCCAATGTCCAGAACTCGATGGCATAGTCCGAGGCAGACCGGGACCCCTGCCGCAGCTCCATAAGTTCACTAGCAGCCTCCTGGCCGGACAGAGAGCAGTCGAAAGTTCGCCTCATCTCTTCAGAGAAATCTTTGAAACAGGAGCAGAAGGGAGCGTCAGTGTCCCAGACCACTGTTCCCCACTCCCTGGCCTTGCCAGTGAGGAGCGTGATGATATATGCCACCCGGGAGCATTCTGTGGGGAAGGCCAGAGGTTGCAGCTCCATGATCAATGAGCATTGAGACAAGAACAATCTACAAGTACCTGGCTCTCCATCATAGGGCTGAGGTGTTGGGAGTCTCGGCTCGCGGGAAAAGGCAGTGGCAGGAGCTGAAGTTGGAGACTGCTGGGCAGAGGTAGGTACGGCTTGATAGTGCTGCATTTGTGTGGTGAGGAGGTTGAGTGAGTTGGACAGGGTGGCGAGGTTCTGTGTAGTCTGTTGGAGGTCTTGCTGATGGGTCCCGAGGAGAGTCCCTTGCTGCTGGATGGCCGTTCTCAGACGGGTGAGTTCCGCTGGATCCATGTTGGCCAGAACGTACTGTTAGGGGTCGTGGAGATGTGGTGAGATAAGGATCCACAAGCAGAACACAGACAGTAATCAAATAAATAGAGATTTAATCTAGGGAAAAGGGCGTGGCACAAGGGTAAACAAACGGGACAAAAACAAATGGCAAAAATAATCCAGATAACCAGAGACAGAAAACTAGACAAAAACACGAAACAGGCAAGGACAAAAAAATGCTAGGACAAAAAACCAAAAACAAGAAAAAAAACCTAGTGCAAAAAAAACATGAACTAAAATAAACCCTTAGTGCAAAAACCATGAAATAGAAAAATGAGCTTGAGCAAACAACCATGAAACATAACAGAGGCACAGAAACGGCTAGAAGCAAAGCGAGACGTTCTGGCAAAATTCCTGTCTGAGAATGGCGTTTTTATAACAGCAGAGAAAACCAGGAAGTGAATGCAGGCATGAAGGAATTCCCGTTCCGGATTCGGATCGGCGCTGGCGTGAGAGATTTGTAATCTCCGGAGTGGATGTCCGGAGCAGAGCATGACACCACTGTATGAGAGGAAAGTGTTGATGCTGAAAACCTTAAATAAAAAAAAGATTGCCCTACAATTAACCTGCCTGCCAAAGTGCTTCAGTGTTCCACCCCATTCCAGAGAGTTTTACAGCAATATTTTTGGTATTTCAAAATCTACAGTACATAATATTGTGAAAAGATTCAGGGAATTCAAAGACACTTCAGTGTGTAAAGGGCAAAGTTGGAAACCACTGTTAAATGTGTGTGACCTTTGAGCCCTCAGGTGGCACTGCCTGAGAAACTGTCATGCTAATGTGACAAATATAGCCACATGGGTTCGGGAGTACTTCGAAAAACCGTTGTCACTTAATACAGTCCGCTGCCCCATCCAGAAATGCAACCTGAAACTGTATTGCACAAGGAGGAAGCCATTCATCAGTTCTATGCAGAAACAACACAGATTTCTCTGGGCCTGAACTCATCTCAGCTGGACTGAAAGACCGTGGAAACGTGTGCTGTGGTCAGCTGAGTCCACATTTCAGCTTGTTTTTGGGGAAAATCAGATGTCAAGTTCTCAGTGCTAAAGGTGAACACAACCATCCGGTTTGTTATTAGAGAAAGGTGCAAAAGCCAGCGTCTGTGATGGTATGGGGGTGCATCAGTGCTCACGGCATGGGTGAGCTGCATGCGTATGAAGGTACCATTGATATATTGGGATTTTAGAGAGACGTATTAACCAAGGCAATGTCTCTTCCCGGGAAGTCCTCTGAGATCTGAGGAAGTTTCTGTTATGTGAATGGCGCAATGGCTCTAAGACAAGTCATAACCATGTGCGAGATCTTGGTGGTGTTGACATACCATACGTTCACAACATTAGGGACATCAATGATAGGACTGGAAAAATATGTCTAATCTGGCCTGATACCAATTTCAGACCAAACTCTGATACCTATACTCGGTATCACATTATCAACAAATTACTTGATAAAGTATATTGCAAAAAATGTATTTTCCTTTTAATAATTGTACACATCCAACAGTAAAGGCCTTCATAGTGACCTTAATCCTAATTATTAGAGCGATTTCTTTAAATGTGAACTCTAGAGCAGGGGTCATCTGGAGGGAGCGATGCATTTGACTGGATCAGGCTGAACACATAAGAAAAATCCTGTAGCACAGCTGATCAACATATAAACAACAGGCCATGGATCAGCAACTTTACTTTTCTGTACTTTTTTAGTATATGTTGTGGTTTATCCAATCACATGCACCTATGTATGTACTGTGTTTAGCTCACAGGTTCCCAATCCTGGTCCTGCACAACCCTTCACATTTAAGCGATTATCCTTCTCTAACACACCCACTTCAATTAAGGAAGCTGATTAGTTGGATCAGCTGTGTTAGTTGCATGGAAAACATTAAAATACGCAGCATAGGGGTCAAGGACCAGTGACGGGAACTTAGCTGAAGGCAGTTCATTGGACATTAGACCTACAGACATTAGGTCAGAAAGTGGAGAGTTTTCACAGACTTTTATACATTTTTCATTTTATTTACTGACTCCCTTCTGGTAAGAGAACCAATGACATGGCCTGTTTAAAAACAAGCCATTGGAAACACATAGTGTAAGGACAGTGGTAGCTCAGTGGTTCAGGTATTGGCATCTGCCAAATGCTGTAAATTTAAAACCAACTGGACAGATAAATATGTGTTTATTGTCCCTGTATCAATTCAAAATGAATCCAATTTGTTCAGAGTTCTAGGCACTAGTCAAAAGTGGTAACATGAAATGGCAGTAATAAACAAAATATGACCTTATTCATTGCGGGTTGTGGGTGGGCTGGAACCAATCTCAGCTGACAAGAGGTGGGATATAACCTGGACAGGTCACTAATCTATGGCAGAGCTAACACAGAGAGACAGACAGCCATTCACACTCAGAGGCAATTTAGAGTAGCCGGTTGACCTACTCCATATGCTTTTGGACTGTGGGAGGAAACCAGAGCACCCAGAGGAAACCCATGCAGCCACAGGGAGAACACGTGAACTTCACACATACCACTTTTCAACCAACAGGAAACAGATTCTGTTCTGGTTCACACCAAATTTTGAAGTGTTCAGAGTATTTCAACCAAAAATAATTGGTTCGGAACCTGAAAAGTTGGTTTCTAGATGGAACCAAAATATAGCTGGTTTTTCCAGTGCGAACTGTAATGACATTAGTGGGCATGTCATTAGTTTGTAGAGAAAGCAGACGTAGCAGTGGAGCACGCAACGGAAAAGGATACATAGTCAGAAAAAAATGGACCCAAAACAAATATCTGCAATAACAGAATCATTGGTAATCATTGGCAGTGATTGGTAATCATTGGCTCATTGGTAATCGACGTGCTCCGTCATCTTGCTCCTACTTTTTACTTCCGTTGTGAATTATGCAACACCTGCTGCTCATGACACATTCTTGATTACATCAGTTTTGCTCAAAACTGGTGAAAACGTAGGCTGGTTCACAAAATCCTGAATGGAACCGGTTCAAGAACCCGTTCCCTGTTGGTTGAAAAAGGGTAACTGAAAGATTCTGGTCAACCGGCAGGTTCGAACCCAGAACCTGCTTGCTGTGAGGTGACAGCACTAACCACTGCACCGCACAGTTTAGATTTCTTAATCTGATTATGTTAATGATCTAATCATTAGTGTTTACACGTTAAAGAGTAACTGTTGTTGCAGTCAGGCGGCACAGTGGTGTAGTGGTTAGCACTGTTGCCTCACAGCAAGAAGGTCCTGGGTTCGAGCCCAGCGGCCGGCGTGGGCCTTTCTGTGTGGAGTTTGCATGTTCTCCTGTGTCTGCGTGGGTTTCCTCCGGGTGCTCCGGTTTCCCCCACAGTCCAAAGACATGCAGGTTAGGTTAACTGGTGACTCTAAATTGACTGTAGGTGTGAATGTGAGTGTGAATGGTTGTCTGTGTCTATGTGTCAGCCCTGTGATGACCTGGCGACTTGTCCAGGGTGTACCCTGCCTTTCGCCCGTAGGCAAGCTGGGATAGGCTCCAGCTTGCCCGTGACCCTGTAGGACAGGATAAAGCGGCTACAGGTAATGGACAGTTTTCTAATCTGGGAATAAACCAAACCAGCATGGAGATGGAGGCGCTGTACATGAAGAATGTGTACATTTCTGAGCATGCGCTCCCAGTCAGAAGACTCTGCCCAGATAATCAACACTGAGTTGTCGTTTTGTTTCAGATTCAAGACAGAGATAGGAGATAAAACCGAGGTCCAGATCCTGAGGAAGCCATCAAACACATGAGATCCGACACGAGGATGCAGAGAGAAACCTAAAGAAGTGCAGTAGATGTTTGTATATGTAAACATAAATGTAAAAGTCTGTTGTTTGTGTTTATATGGATAGTCATTTAGGTCAAAGTCGTTGTGATGATATTCTCGCTATTGCTGTAACCTACTATTTCCAGACGCGCTGAATTCTGTACAGGAGGCTTTTATTCTAAAGGAGGAATAACATAACGGTGAGCTGTGGAAATGGCACATTTCATGACTGTAAGTTGAAAAATATGGCGAATTTTCCGAATGTTAGGCTCCACTTTAATAAACTGGCTCACTTCAGGAAGCGACTTCACTAGGAATCAATCGGTTTGTTTGCGACAGAGAGATGAAGGAGAGAATAAACCGCAGACTTACCTCTGTTTCAGTCCCGTCTTCCCCTCTACAGCCACATTACAGGCAGGAGAGCTGCTGCTGGGATGGAGTAGAGATGTGAGCCCATGATTCATACCACACACACACTCACACACACACACACTTTCGGTCACTCCACCCTCACTGCCAGAGCCACGTCCCAGCCACTGCTGTATTCTGTGTGTAGGATCAAATGTCAAATCTGACACAAGGAGTGTGTTGTTGTTGTTGTTGTATTTGTTTAAAAAAAAAGAAGTTAGGGTTCATTTTAAGTGCAGGCATATAATTAATTAACTGCATTAATAATTTGCCAAGAAGCCTTTATTAGTACGTACACTCAAGCACAGACTTAAACACAGTGAAATTTAATCTCTGCATTTAACCCATCTGAAGCAGTGAACACACACACATGCACACACAAGTAAGCAATGAGCACACACACATACCCAGAGCAGTGGGCAGGGGCCGGGGAGACATACAGAGAGAGAGAGAGAGAGAGAGGCAGACACATACAGAGAGAGAGAGAGAGGCAGACACATACAGAGAGAGAGAGGCAGACACATACAGAGAGAGAGAGGCAGACACATACAGAGAGAGAGGCAGACATACAGAGAGAGAGAGAGAGAGAGAGAGGGGCAGAGAGGCAGACACATACAGAGAGAGAGAGAGGCAGACACATACAGAGAGAGAGAGAGAGAGAGAGAGGCCGACAGAGAGAGAGGTAGACACATACAGAGAGAGAGGCAGACATATACAGAGAGAGAGGTCGACACATACAGAGAGAGAGAAAGGGGCAGACACATACAGAGAGAGAGAGGCAGACACATACAGAGAGAGAGGCAGACATACAGAGAGAGAGAGAGAGGGGCAGACACATACAGAGAGAGAGAGAGGCAGACACATACAGAGAGAGAGAGAGAGAGAGAGAGAGAGGCCGACACAGAGAGAGAGGTAGACACATACAGAGAGAGAGGCAGACACATACAGAGAGAGAGAGAGAGAGAGGTCGACACATACAGAGAGAGAGGCAGACACATACAGAGAGAGAGAAAGGGGCAGACACATACAGAGAGAGAGAGAGGCAGACACATACAGAGAGAGAGGCAGACATACAGAGAGAGAGAGAGAGAGGGGCAGACGCATACAGAGAGAGAGAGGCAGACACATACAGAGAGAGAGGCAGACATACAGAGAGAGAGAGAGAGAGAGAGAGAGAGAGGGGCAGACGCATACAGAGAGAGAGAGAGAGGCAGACACATACAGAGAGAGAGGCAGACATACAGAGAGAGAGAGAGAGAGAGGCAGACACATACAGAGAGAGGCAGAGAGGCAGACACATACAGAGAGAGAGAGAGAGGCAGATACGTACAGAGAGAGAGAGAGAGAGAGAGGCAGACATACAGAGAGAGAGGCAGACACATACAGAGAGAGAGAGAGAGAGAGGCCGACACAGAGAGAGAGGTAGACACATACAGAGAGAGAGGCAGACACATACAGAGAGAGAGAGAGAGAGGTCGACACATACAGAGAGAGAGGCAGACACATACAGAGAGAGAGAAAGGGGCAGACACATACAGAGAGAGAGAGGCAGACACATACAGAGAGAGAGGCAGACATACAGAGAGAGAGAGAGAGAGAGAGGGGCAGACGCATACAGAGAGAGAGAGGCAGACACATACAGAGAGAGGCAGACATACAGAGAGAGAGAGAGAGAGAGAGAGAGAGGGGCAGACGCATACAGAGAGAGAGAGAGGCAGACACATACAGAGAGAGAGGCAGACATACAGAGAGAGAGAGAGAGGCAGACACATACAGAGAGAGGCAGAGAGGCAGACACATACAGAGAGAGAGAGAGGCAGATACGTACACAGAGAGAGAGAGAGCGAGAGAGAGAGGCAGACATACAGAGAGAGAGGCAGACACATACAGAGAGAGAGAGAGAGAGAGGCCGACACAGAGAGAGAGGTAGACACATACAGAGAGAGAGGCAGACACATACAGAGAGAGAGAGGCAGACACATACAGAGAGAGAGAGAGAGGTTGACACATACAGAGAGAGAGGCAGACACATACAGAGAGAGAGAGGCAGACACATACAGAGAGAGAGAGAGGCAGACACATACAGAGAGAGAGAGAGGTTGACACATACAGAGAGAGAGGCAGACACATACAGAGAGAGAGAGGCAGACACATACAGAGAGAGAGAGAGAGGTTGACACATACAGAAAGAGAGGCAGACACATACAGAGAGAGAGAGAGGCAGACACATACAGAGAGAGAGAGGCAGACACATACAGAGAGAGAGAGGCAGACACATACAGAGAGAGAGAGAGGCAGACACATACAGAGAGAGAGAGGTAGAGAGAGGCAGACACATACAGAGAGAGAGAGGTCGACACATACACAGAGAGAGGCAGACACATACAGAGAGAGAGGCAGACACGTACAGAGAGAGAGAGATAGAGGCAGACATGTACAGATAGAGAGAGGCAGACAGGCATGCAGAGAGAGAGAGAGAGAGAGAGAGAGAGAGACAGGCAGACAGACAGACACATAGCGAGAGGGAGAAAATGCTCCACTGATAAAAATGTACTGAATTCATATGCACGGTACTGAAGGTGCTAGTTTATGGGGGAAGGGAAAATACAAGGCCTGTGGGCGAAGATTTATTTCATTCATAGTGCACGACTGCTCAACACTATGCAGAATTCACAGCTGATCTGTAGTGTAGTGAATGCCACTGTACATTGTGCAGGTTCACACACTCACAATCTCACAGTCCCACACTCTCACAGTGCTGAAACGTGGGTTTAAATCAATGCCTGTGTTCTGCACTTGATGCAAGTCACACTTGCGATTAAAATGATTCAGAAACACATTGTGCAGAAATTAATCTCATTAAGATAAGGAAATACAGTTATACAAAATAAAATTACTGTTGTTTTCCTGATGTGTACTATTATATTGGTAAGTGTGACACACTCGTGCTTTTCAGGTGGATGTCAGACCACAGTCGGAGCGTTGATGATACTAATTTTTTATTTAATTGCTGTTTTTAACGCACAAGTTATCATCAAACAATCTTTCCATATAATACATAATATTACAGTAAAATACCTTTATGACAGTTACAGTGAAAAAGTTTAAAATAACCGGATAATAGTAGAGATAAGTTACATTTTATAAATCCTGATGTACTTTTCTTTTGTAGTAAACTCTAGCAAACTACTTTAACTGCTCTCACTTTTATATATATTCCCAGTCAAAAGTTTGGACACCCCCACTCATTGATAGGTTTTTCTGTATTTTGACTATTTTCTGTATTTGTAACTGATGGAACATGTATGGAATTATGTGGTAAACAGAAGTGTTTAAAAAAACAAAACAAAATATGTTTCATATTTTAGATTCTTCAGCATAGCCACTGTTTCCCTTGATGACGCTTTGCGCACTATTGGCATTATCTTAACCAGCTTCATGAGGTAGTCACCTGGAATGCTTTTCAATTAACAGCTCTGCCTTGTCAAAAGCTAATTAGTGCAATTTCTTGCCTTCTTAATGTGTTTGAGTTCAAACAGTAAATAGTAAATAATAATAATGCAGTAAATAGCCCTATTCCACAACTGTAGTAATCCATATTATGTTAAGAACCGCTCAACTAAGTAAAGAGAAACGACATCCATCATTACTTTAAGACATGACGTGTCTTTTAATTAATAAAAATAAAGAAAAAACATTGAAGTAGAAGGTGTGTTCAAACTTTTGACTGGTACTTTATGTATTGCTTATAGTGTAGCTATATCTGGCTAGAAGCAAAGAAACAGGAAAAATGCTTCATCACTGATGGCTAATCCTGGTTCTCATCACAGTAGCTGGTTAAAATGTGATTAAACAAATGAATGCATTCTTTTTTATTATAATCAGTATAATAAATGTTATTAAGTACTTAATTAATTAGTAAGTACTTAATTAAGTACTTCTCAGTACATACACTTTACTAGATTCTGCGAGCCGTTCTTTTTCTTTGCGACATCTTATCCTAGTTTTAGAGCCTAGCTTATTGGTGTTAATCAACAGAATATGTTAAATAAGTTAAAAAAAATCTAAAAAGGCCTATCTATCTATCTATCTATCTATCTATCTATCTATCTATCTATCTATCTATCTATCTATCTATCTATCTATCTATCTATCTACACAAAAACAATGTAAAAATAGCTGGACAGAGATGTATGCATTTGTTGTTCTTGTCAAAACAAATTCAAAATAAATGTCTCATCTGTTTAAGCATTCTTGCCATCTGGTCTTTCTGAAAATAGATAAATAACTTCATACAAGTGGATCTTCACAAATATTTAGTTTGTGGGCAGAATTTGAGTTTTTGGGAGGTTGGAGGAAATCGGACAAGCTACAGAAGACCCACACGGACATGGAGAGGACATGCAGAGAAACGCCTCACAGACAGGAACTGGAGCTCAGGATCAAACAGGGACCGCAGTGCTGTCAGACTGCAATGCTATCATTCAGTTCTATGAGAATTTAATTCAACAACATTGGTATTCATGCTACATTTTAAACATTCCAGTGAGTTCTTTCGGCACTGTAATGGCCCTTTTCCACTACCCTTTTTCAGCTCACTTCAGCTCGCTTCAGCTCACTTCAGCCCGACACGGCTCGCGTTTCGACTACCAAAAACCAGCACGACTCAGCTCGTTTCAGCCCTGCTTAGCCCCTAAAACTCGCACCGTTTTGGAGTGGGGCTGAAGCGAGCCAAGCCGTGCCGAGTGAGGTTGGGGGCGTGAGCAGACACTCCCCTGTGCACTGATTGGTGAGGAGGAGTGTCCTCACATGCCCACACGCCCCGCGAGCGCGCTGGGATCTGTAAACACCGCAAACCCGGAAGAAGAATAATTACGAATTACGAGAATTTCTGAAGCCTTATGCGCCTCGCCTCATCTATACGCTCTTGCCAGTATCTGTTGGCGTTGTCGGTGACAACAAGCCACAGCACCAAGACCAGCAACACTAACGACTCCATGTCCTCCATGTTTATTGTTTACTATTCGGGTCGTGAGACTACCGCTGAAAAGACTACTAGGATACTGTACATGGCTCTTCCTGTCACCGTTGCAACCTCTGAGCGCTCATTCGTATGCCCTTCAAATAATGTGCGCAGTATAGGCTATTGATGTTTTATTATGAGCCATGTACAGTATCCTAATGTTTTTTGTTTCTGAGTTACATGTTCGTTTGAAGGACTTGATGTACTAAATAACATAGTTGCACCCGGTAGTGTTGAAATTGGTAAACACCGCAGTTGCGGACATTTTGTAGCCTAAAATGATGTTATGATAAGCTTTAATAAAGGGCCCGGTCATTTGCCCCGCCCCCGGCCCGGCTCTGACTTGTTCCGCCACTGTCACTGATGTCACTGTTTGCGCTGCTTAACGACATCACGTGACGTCCACCCACTTTCGCTAACTCCACCCAATGTGTCCACCCACTTCCAGCCAGCACGGTTCAGCGCGGTTGTAGTCGAAATGCAACTCCAACAGCCCCGCTCAGCTCGACTCAGCTCGACTCAGCACGGCACGGCTCAGCCGCGTTTGTAGTGGAAAAGCGGCATAAGTGTTCATGTTCACTTATACACACAGTGTGGTCGTGTCCACCCTCACGGACCACTTATCATGATGTACTACCTTTTTTAAACCATAAGACTAACCTGAAAACAAAAGAGTTATAAAGAAAATTGGCTTTGATTGTGAATAACTATTAGACCTAGTGCACATTTACTAATGCACACATAGCATTTTCTGGTGGTGGTGGTGGTGATGAAATAAAAAAACATGTTCAATACAGCATTTCTTAATTCCAATACCTTTCTTTTTCTGATGTTTGATGCGAACTGAAGCTCTTGACCTATATCTGCATCATATTATGAATTACACTGCTGATTTGAATAAAGTGCATGCATGAAGAGGCAAGCATACAGATATTCTTGTTAAAGTCCACTGGATGATAAATGGATAACATGCATATAAAAGCATATTTTGGTTTTAACAGGGTGTGTTCAGCAGAGAGAGAAGATAGTGCTGGACACACAAACCCAACATTCTGCTCTTGCAACATTTCTGCATTTTATTCCATTGTTACATGCAGGGATGTTTTTTTGAAATCTGATCACACCTAAAACAAAAATGTACCTCAAGTCAATGCAGGAGCAGAGAAAGAATTTGAGCAGAAGTGGGGCATGTTTTAAATGGCATGCTGGTGAAAGGCATGAAAGGTATTTCTGACTTCAGGACAAAGCTTCGTACTTTGCAAAAGCTTTGTGTGAGGGAAGTTCATGAAGAAGCCTAAATAAACAAATACTGTATATTTGAAACCAATTAATTTTAATGCCTCACAAACAGTAAATACCATGTCAAAATGACATATATCATTTCTATTTAATGTTAAACTATGAGTTTTGAAACAGAATTGGTTTTATTGGCCAAATAAAATATCACTTATAAGAAATTTACCTTGACCATAAATGTTGTGAAACAAAAAAATTCAGGACGACAGACAGACAGATGCATGCCTCTGTAGTAAAAGAGTCTGGGTGCTAAACTGGCCTGCCTGCAGTCCAGTTTATTTACATTTTACACAGCATCCCATCTTTTTTGGAATTGAGGTTGTAGATAGATAGATAGATAGATAGATAGATAGATAGATAGATAGATAGATAGATAGATAGATAGATAGATAGATAGATAGATAGATAGATAGATAGATAGATAGATCACATCCTTATGTGCTTTTTCAACAAGCCATTCCAGATTTAGTCTCCCTTTGAGCTGTTATATTAACCCCACTCTTCCAAGAAGGCTGTCTGTATGATGTAGAGATTTTTCCATTCAGCCTCAAGAGCATTAGTGAGGTCAGGAACTCATGTCAAACGAGAAGGCCTGGGACACAGTCTGCATTCCAGTTCATCCCTAAGGTGTCCATTGAGGTTGAAGTCAGGGCTTTATCCAGGCCACTTGAATTCTTCCACTCCAACCTTGGTAAATGTCTTCATGGACTTCACTTTTTGCGCAGGAGCATTGTCATGCTGGAACATATTTGGGCTACTTAGTTCCACTGAAGTGAAATTATAAAGCTACAGCATGCAAAGACATTCTATACAATCGTGTGCCTCCAACTTTGGTGGTGACAACAGGTTGGGGAAGAACCACATATGGGTATGATGATCAGGTGTCCACATACTTTTGGCTATACAGTGTATACAACATCCTTTGAGCTTCTTTGAAAAATAGTGTCTAGAATGTGAATGAGATAAAAGTTTGAATTAAGATTAACCGGATTTGCAATGTTCCTGTTATGTTAAATATAATATGTGCTGTATATATGTACAAAGAAATGTGAAGAGGTTACACAGCATGGTGAGTAAGTATTGTAATTACAAGACGTGTGTGTTTATAATACAATCTTAGGGGGAAACAAAACCTAAGAATATGTTTGGAACCCGTTCTGGAGGAAGACTTAATTCTACCTTTAAAATCTACCTTTAAAGATTTTCTCCAGAGTCACAGCTGAAGAATTGAAATGGTTCGAGACTGAACCCTGATTATGATAAAAGGATGTTAGCATAATTTTAAAAAAATCAATGTTTTTCCCTGAGTCTGACAGTGTCTTAAATGCAGCTTATGTCCATACCTTTTTAAACTGTTTCATTAATGAATTCATTCATTCATTCATTCATTCACTGGGACAGCCATGGCCTAAAGGTTAGAGAAGCAGCCTTAGGTCCAAAAGGTTGCTGGTTTGATTCACTAGACCAGCAGGAAAAATCCATGGCTGAAGTGTCCTTGAGCAAGGCACCTAACCCCCAACTGCTCCCCAGGTGCTCTGTGTGTGTGTCTGCTCGTTGTATGTCACTCTGGATAAGTGCGTCTCCTAAATGTCTGTAATGTAATTTTTTTTACAGCTTTTTTATCCAATCAAGATGGTAAATGTATGTGTGAAGGCACACAGCCAATAACGTTACCTGATCACTGGCACACAAATGGAGTAAAAGTGATTTAAATGGAATAAACTTTATTTTTTCCCCCAGGGAGTATCTGCTTGCTTTGCATCATCATCAAACCTTCAACCATCATTATCAAACAGCAGAAGAAACACCACATCGACAGAACAGAATACAACTACAGGAGCAGCAAAATGCAGAATAAAGTGCCAAAAAAGGGGTATAATATAAGTGGAAAAGCTACTAACTATATGAAAGAACAGTACATATACAGTCCATAAGTATTCACCCCCTTGAATATTTCCATGTTGTAGTGTTAATGTTGTAACCTAGAAATGCAATGGATTTACTTGGGACTATATATTATATGTTGTTTGCTTCTCTAATGCAAGGCTGACACTTGCATGATTCTGTGGCACGCATTGGCACGACTCGAGTCGTGCCAGTGCGCAAACTAGTCGTAAACTGGCGTGAAGTGTGCGTAAACCCGTCGTGACTGCATGCCATGTCTGGACGAGAATTTTGAAATGTTCAAAATTTTGGTCACGACAAAATTTCGTGACCGGGTCGTGAACTATGCGCAAACTGTTCGTGATCTCGTCGTGAACTCGTCGGGACGATGCGGGAGGATGCGTGCCAGTGCGTGGAAGTGCGCGCCATGCCACAACTGTCACGAACTGCCACGAATAGTTCACGAACAGCTCACGTCGAGTTCATGAGTAGTTCACGACATGTTCACGAATTGGTGCGCGTCGCAGCGTGGCCGTGCCTTCCCACTGACACGGTCACGCATTGATGGCACACGCAGTTCACGTCTAGTTTACGCACTTCACGAACAGTTTGCGCATGGCACGAGCAGTTCACGACGAGTTCACGAGCAGTTCACGACTACTGCGCGACAGGGGCGCTCGCGTCGGTGCGGGGGTATATATAGGGCTTCCCGGACACTTCTCGCCATTCCAGAGATCACCAGCAAGGAGACAACTTATATCACAGAGACAACATGCCTAAAAAAACAAAGCATCTTCTCTTCTCTGCAATGATTGTGTCTCTGGTATTCAGCATGTTGTCTCTTCCACAGCCAATTCAAAAATGACCAGGGGTTGGGGAGGCCCCCTTTTTATATGGCGTGCCCAAGTCGGCACGACACCGTCCGAATTGCGCAAACTCGTCGTGCCAATGCGGGAAGTGTGTAAACTATGCGCAAACTATGCATGAACTCGTCGTGCCAGTTCGTGAATGTGGACAGGCACGCATTCGTGAACTCGTCGTGAACTATGCGTGAACTAGTCGTGAACAGTGCGGGAGCCTCCCAGTTCGTGCCCCAAAATGGCACGACTTGCCACGACAAAATCGTGGCCAAAAGTCGTGCAAGTGTCAGCCTTGCATAACTAATCTCCTCTTTACCACATCATTGACTTTTGGTGGACGGCCTCGTCTAGGTAGAATTTCAATTCTTCCATATTATTTCCATTTCTTAATGATGGATATAATGTTCCATGTATATTTAACATTTGAGATGTTCTACTTTTTTTGAAAAGTTTGTCCTGGGCCTGGCTTGAGAGCTCCTTGGTCTCTTCATGATGCTTTTTCTTCAAGTATGTTCTCTCACAAACTCTGGAGCATCCCCGGAACAAGTGTATCTACTGTATATTGAGATCATGTGACACTTTAAGTGCACAAAAGTCAATTCTGTTCACCTTTGTGACCTTTGATGGTAGTTGCACCAGAACGGGTTCAGGGTTCAAATCCATGGGGGGTGGGGGAGTGAATGCTTACACAACCCCATCCCACCACCTTTGTGCGCATGCAGAAAAGAGGCCTAAATCAGTGTTTTCAATCTGAGGTGAGCAGCTAAACTAAACTAATTGAAGTGAATAAAAAATAGGTCTATGTAGAAGTACTTTGGGTACATTCTGAATTAGTTGCAGGGGTCTGATTGCACACTGGGACGAGCTGCCAGAAGTGATTTTACAATAGTCCAAAGCTGGTCCTCATTACCATGAAATGAATTAGGTGTATTAGGAGCAGGAAAAACACTGAAATGTGCTGGACAGGGGTACTCCAGGACCATCCATTATCCGTAACCACTTATCCTGTACAGGGTCGGGGGCAAGCTGGATCCTATCCCAGCTGACTATGGGTGAGAGGTGGGGTACACCCTGGACAAGTCGCCAAATCATCAAAGGGCTGACACATAGAGACAAACAACCATTCACATTCACACCTACGGTCGATTTAGAGCCACCAATTAACCTAACCTGCATGTTTTTGGACTGTTGGGGAAACTGGAGCACCCGGAGGAAACCCACACAGACACGGGCAGAACATGCAAACTCCACACAGAAAGGCCCCTGCCGGCCACTGGGCTTGAACCCAGAACCTTCTTGCTGTGAGGCGACAGTGCAAACCACTACACCACCGTGCCACCCCAGTCCAGGATCAGGACTGGGAATCTGTGCTGTCATCCAATCTTGAGATGGACAAGGGACTGAAAGAACACCTGAGTGACCTGAGTGGAGGGAAATTGCTGAATCCTATTGAATCATGATAGTCAGTTGTTTAGAATTACAATATGGTTACACAGGTTTTGAGCTGAGGGCGGCATGGTGGTGTAGTGGTTAGCGCTGTCGCCTCACAGCAAAAAGGTCCGGGTTCAAGCCCTGTGGCCGGCGAGGGCCTTTCTGTGTGGGGTTTGCATGTTCTCCCCGTGTCCGCGTGGGTTTCCTCCGGGTGCTCCGGTTTCCCCCACAGTCCAAAGACATGCAGGTTAGGTTAACTGGTGACTCTAAATTGACCGTAGGTGTGAATGTGAGTGTGAATGGTTGTCTGTGTCTCTGTGTCAGCCCTGTGATGACCTGGCGACTTGTCCAGGGTGTACCCCGCCTTTCACCCGTAGTCAGCTGGGATAGGCTCCAGCTTGCCTGCGACCCTGTAGAACAGGATAAAGCGGCTACAGATAATGAGGTTTTGAGTTGAAATTCGAAACACACATCCCTGTCTGAACAGAGCCGAGCTGACTGTGAATCAGGCCAGTTTTATCATATACTCCCATCTGCTGGACACTTCCTGTCACTGCAATTTTAAGGCCATGAGTATTGCTCGATTTGCATAATAATAATAATAATAATAATAATAATGCACGTCACGTTGCGTCATCTCTAGTGCATTTATTTGTATACCAACAAAAACAACTGCAGTTCCATTTTACATTTACGCTCTAAATGAAAAGATAATTGTCACCTTATCACGTGATATGCATGCATACATATAGGATGTTGTACGAATAAACTGATCTACTTTCGGCTTCAAAGGACTTTTATTTTGTATGTTCGTAAACCGGAAGCACTTATTCTGCGATATTTTCAAAATAGGTTCACGTTTAATAACGTTTCAGTTGCGGACAGGAAGAAATGGCAAAAGAAATATTACAGCTGGACCTGTACGGTTTACTAGGAGTGGAAGGAGCAGCGACAGAGAAAGAGGTGCAGTAAAAAAAACCGGAAGTTAAAATGATTAAGATTAGAGTGAGCTAGCAGCACTAGAGTTAGAGTGAGCTAGCAGCAGGGTGTTCTGATAAACGGTCCTCCATCCGCGAAGCGTCCTACGGTAGGAGGGGATGTCAGACGTGTCTGTCGAGCAGTCCTACATTGCAGGAAATCCTACAGTGTGATTCAACTTTAACTTTTAGTCATAGTTGGCGGTTTTTCCCTCTGCACAGAACAGCTTCTACACTGATACAACGTCCACCAACCCTGTCAGAATTCATATGAATGTAGGACGCTCTGACTCTTCAATGGACCCTGTCAGAATATGTAGAATTAATAGTTTTTTTTTGTCACTATTCACAAGTACCATTTGCTCTATTAAAATGAGTGTAGGACGTTCTTACAATTCAAATGACGCCGCAGGACGTTCTGACAACTCATATGACCCCGTCAGAATATGCTTCTACATCAGGGGCGATTTCTCAGAGACAACAAGGGAAGCCGAGCTTCCCCTAAAATTCTCTCCCCAAACTGCGGCATCTATGACGTTGAATTCTCATTAAAACAATAACTTGCATAACATAATATATGCCCAAGATTGTATTTACGTTCATAACTATCCTGTAACTTATTTGAGTGATGTCTGACGAACTTGCAGTTCGCTACGAGAATCACCTTTGCTGCCAGGCTGTAACCAGCGTTGCCAGATACTGCTGACGTTTTCCAGCCAAAATATGTTCAAAACCCGCTAAAATGCACTTAAAACAGCCCAATCTGGCAACACGCTGTAACCTTTCTTATTTCAATGGGCTCTATGGCTGGCAGCCGGGTTTCCATTGCAGTCTATGAGAGGGCTCTGAACAGCCAATTTCGGCTAGTTGTTATTGGTTAAAATCGTCACTTCCAGGGAAGCCGGGCTTCTCTGGGACTAAACGAGACTCACTATGTTTACATGCACATCCAAATCGAGCTACTGTCAGTAATCGAGCAAAGGGTGCCAGAGAAATCCAATCCTACATACGTTTACATGCACATAGAGAGAATTGAATTTCTGCCGTTGCTCGACTGAAATCGAAGTTCAAAATGCTATGTATACACCTTAATTCGGCTGAAATTGAACTGAACTTGATTTCTCGGAATCGAGCTACACGACCTAGTTTATGCGATTTCTGCCGAGCTACTTTGTGCATGTATACCCTATCGAGCTACGTATTCGAGCTACTTCCGGAAGTGACGAGACCACAAGAGGGAAACACAACAGCCTCGGTCGGCATGACAACGGCATGAATCTTTTCTTTTTGTGGCATTGTTTGCACTGTTAAAATTTAGCTCGCTTACTGTATCACCAAATACATCTGTACAGCTGTTGCATAGCTGTGAATTGTGTACATAAGTCATTGTATTTGTGTGTGTGTGTATATATATATATATATATATATATAATGTGTGTGTATATGTCCAACATCTGAAGAATGTCAATAAAAACAAAACAATTGAACTTTTTGTGTGTTTATTAAGACATACGTTAAATTGTAAGCAAAAAAAAATATTTTTTTGTAAGCAAAAAATGGACTTTAGAAAAATATTATTGTGCAAAATAAGTTGTCTTACAAAACAGTGGTCTGCGCCGGACAGTTTGTAGCCATACAGTCTGTTAGAGCAAGCCTAACAGCTTGAACACGGACCTGCTGGTGTTGCCAGATTGGGGGTTTTAAGTGCATTTTGGCGGATTTGAACATGTTTTGGGCTGGAAAACGTCAGCAGTATCTGGCAACACTATAGCTCTTCTTCATGACGAAAACCGGAAGTGTACCAACACGATGGGGCGTGTAGCGCCACGTGTGGCTCGGGTGCACAATGCACCTTGCACAATAGCCCGATTTCACTTGTGCATGTAGGATTGGATTTCTCTGGCACCCCTGCTGGGACCCTTTGCTCGATTACCGACAGCAGCTCGATTTGGACGTGCATGGAAACGTAGTGAGTGTTTAAATCGAGCTATTGTTATGAGGTAGAGGTCTGCGCGGGACTGATTTTCCCTCCCGCTCCCGCTTACTCCCGCTAGTTTGTTTCCCGCTCCCGCCCGCACCCGCAGAAATATTTAATATTTCGTCCCGCTCCCGCCCGCATATATTATGGTTTCTCCCGCCCCGCTAAAATCCCGTAATTTCCCCGAAACGCTCGTTGTGCTTCCGTTCTAGCCTGCCAGAGATTCCCTCACAATATGTGCACTGATTGCACAATGCATTTATAGAAAGTAAAACCAGTAAAATAAACAGCAACTGCAATTTGTTTAATGTGCATTTATTCTCACTCAAAACACGTTTACATGATGTAGACTCAGCTTGAGTCATTTAGAAAAGCTTGGCCAACAGCCTTAAAATACAAACTGAAAAAAAATCAGTAGCCTAATAAATGAAGGTGCTTAAATAAATTAAAAATAAGTATGGAAAAATAACGAAAATGCAGGTATAAACTATGCGGGGCTGTGTTGGCTACTAAACATGCCCATGATGAATTGAAAAGGGAATTTCAAAAGAAGTTTACATCTTTTAACAGCTTGCCTATCATTTTAATAAAACAAAAATAATTGCACCTGATATTCCCGAGGGTGTCTTGTGCTTCTACACATGCCCATGGAGGAAAAGAATGTTGTTCACCGATGTGGGCTTCAGTAGACTGCGTCGCTGCTCCAGAATGCGGCCACAGATACTGAAAGCGCGTTCCGATGGTGCGCTTGATGCTGGAACGCAAAGCACGTGACGTGCCAATTTGCTTAGAGTAGGAAATTCGTGGCAATGCTTCTTCCACCAGAGTAGAACATCTTTTGGGCCGTGTGATCCTTCGCCGTCCATGCAGCTTGACTTTTAAATAGTCCTGTATCTCTGTGTCCAGTGGTATCTCCGAGTGGCGTGTGAACTACCCCTTGTAGCTCAAACACCCGAAGTTAGCTCATCACCTAATTCCTACATATCTTCCCCAGTTAAAAAAAAAACACTTTTCAAATACACAGTAAATAATTTTGTGAAATGTATTTACATTGCGGGACTCCAGAGAACATGCTTATGCCCGCTCCCGCGACTACACCTCTCCATTCCCGCCCGCTCCCGCAGGAGGCTGTCAAATAATGACCCGCGCCGCATGCTTTTGCGCCGCATCCCGCGGGTCCCGTGGGAGTCCCGTCCCGTTGCAGCCCTCTATTATGAGGTGCATTGTGCACCCGAGCCACAGGTGGCGCTACACGCCCCATCGTGTTGGTACACTTCTGGTTGTCGTCATGAAGAAGAACTATAAAGTGACTACAGGTGGGAATTAGCATGTACTCCTATAACCTGGTACAGACATCTGTCCTTACCACAAGGATAATGTTTAATTTGTACACTGTCCCTTTTAAAAATAAAATAAACTCTAAGAAGAGTGTTTGTAGTTTGTATGTACGAACAGAAGTGTTCCTAATAAAGTGGGCGGCTAAGGTGACGTGTCATGCCAACCAAGGCTGTTTTTTTTTTTTTTTTTTCGACCGAGGCTGTTGTGTTTCCCGCTTGTGGTCTCGTCACTTCTGGAAGGGGCAGTGCTGAAGTAAGTGGCTGGACTGCGTGGCTCGATAGGGTTGACATGCACTAAGTAGCTCGGCAAAAATCGCATAATCTAGGTCGTGTAGCTCGATTGCGAGAAATCAAGTGCGATTCAATTTCAGCCTAGCTAAGGTGTTTACATGCCATTTAGAGCTTCGATTTCAGACGAGCTACGGCAGAAATTCGATTTTCTCTATGTGCATGTAAACGCACTGTGGGAGGGACAAGAAGTCGGGCTGATGAAGGATTATTGGAGGTAGTGAGGAGGGCGGGCTCTGTACTTCGGCGTCGGCGAGGAACACGGAAGCATGATCAGTCAGTCCCTAGCGGATGTCGAGAAAGTGTAGTCGTGTGCCAAAGTGCTGTCCGAATTTCTTTTCATATAAACGGTTCTTCTCATTGATGTCTCTGTACATTACTCTGTAAATAAATGTAAATATTACTCCTTGTGCTCTGTTAACTTTCATCCATTCTATCAGTTTGATCATTCGCGAATTCACTCGCTTATTTCATTTGTAGTTCAATCTGGTTGTAGGCTAGCTTGAGCCTTATTGGGATCTGCAGTGCTAGCTGCTAACAGAAATTGGTGAAGTCTCTGGAAAGCACAACCAGCTGGTATGACAGGGTCACAGACCATTTTCTGGAAAAGGAGCGGAGGGCAGAATTTGTGTATAAATAGTGTTCATGTTCATGAATCTGAAGTGTGTATATTGTTCAGTAATGTTAAGAGAATGGTGGGCTCTGTGTTATAGGTTATACCTGGGTATAATATTCAAGGTTCTGTGTGTTGCATAGCCTACCTGGTTATGAATTTCCAGACTGTGTTGCAGATGTTCAAGGATGTGTTGCACAGCTGGGTGTTGTGTTAAAGACTCTGTGTTGCATATCAGGGTATGATGTTCAAGGCTCTTCGTTGAATAGCCAGTGATTTTTGGATGTTTGATATTTTTGATTAAGGATATGAGGCACTAGCCTGGCAAGCCAGACTATAACATGAAATGTACAAGCAAAAATACTTTCTGCCACTAGGTAGGGTTGTCTAGTTCACTGTGCTAATGGGGCACACCTTTCTATGCTTTGATATCCGGCCTACAGGTTTTACGATGAATACGTAAAATGGGCTTCCCCTGTTTTAAAAACCAGCAGCCGCCACTGTTCTACATTAATAAATGAATGTAGGATGTTCTGACAATTCAAATGACGCCGCAGGACGTTCTCACAACTCATATGACCCCATCAGAATATGCTTCTACATTAAAATATGAGTGTAGGACGTTCTTACAATTCAAATGACGCCGCAGGACGTTCTGACAACTCATGTGACCATGTCAGAATATGCTTCTAGGACGTTCTGACTATTCAAATGACCATCGGAATATGTTTTTACAATATGAATGTAGGGTGTTCTGACATATGCTTCTACATTAAAATAGGAGTGTAGGACGTTCTGACAGTTCAAACGACCTCGTCAGAATATTCTTTTACTTTAATATATGAATGCAGGACTTTCTGACAACTCGATGACCATCAGAATATGCCTTTACATTAACATATGAATGTAGGAAGTTTTGACAATTCAAATGACCCCACCAGAATATACTACACTCACTGTAAAAAAGAATAAGTTAAGCTTACTTGAAAAAAAGGTGGAAACTCGTTGCCTCAAATACAGTGGTGCTTGAAAGTTTGTGAACCCTTTAGAATTTTCTATATTTCTGCATAAATATGACCTAATACAGTACATCATCAGATTTTCACACAAGTCCTAAAAGTAGATAAAGAGAACCCAGTTAAACAAATGAGACAAAAATATTATACTTGGTCATTTATTTATTGAGGAAAATGATCCAATATTACATATCTGTGAGTGGCAAAAGTATGTGAACCTCTCGGATTAGCAGTTAATTTGAAGGTGAAATTAGAGTCAGGTGTTTTCAATCAATGGAATGACAATCAGGTGTGAGTGGGCACCCTGTTTTATTTAAAGAACAGGGATCTATCAAAGTCTGATCTTCACAACACATGTTTGTGGAAGTGTATCATGGCACGAACAAAGGAGATTTCTGAGGACCTCAGAAAAAGCGTTGTTGCTCATCAGGCTGGAAAACGTTACAAAACCATCTCTAAAGAGTTTGGACTCCACCAATCCACAGTCAGACAGATTGTGTACAAATGGAGAAAATTCAAGCCCATTGTTACCCTCCCCAGGAGTGGTCGACCAACAAAGATCACTCCAAGAGCAAGGCGTGTAATCATCGGCGAGGTCACAAAGGACCCCTGGGGTACTTCTAAGCAACTGAAGGCCTCTCTCACATTGGCTAATGTTAATGTTCATGAGTCCACCATCAGGAGAACACTGAACAACAATGGTGTGCATGGCAGGGTTGCAAGGAGAAAGCCACTGCTCTCCAAAAAGAACATTGCTGCACGTTTGCAGTTTGCTAAAGATCACGTGGACAAGCCAGAAGGCTATTGGAAAATGTTTTGTGGACGGATGAGACCAAAATAGAATTTTTGGTTTAAATGAGAAGCGTTATGTTTGGAGAAAGGAAAACACTGCATTCCAGCATAAGAACCTTATCCCATCTGTGAAACATGGTGGTGGTAGTATCGTGGTTTGGGCCTGTTTTGCTGCATCTGGGCCAGGATGGCTTGCCATCATTGATGGAACAATGAATTCTGAATTATACCAGCGAATTCTAAAGGAAAATGTCAGGACATCTGTCCATGAACTGAGTTTCAAGATAAGCCGGGTCATGCAGCAAGACAACAATCCTAAGCACACAAGTCGTTCTACCAAAGAATGGTTAAAGAAGAATAAAGTTAATGTTTTGGAATGGCCAAGTCAAAGTCCTGACCTTAATCCAATCGAAATGTTGTGGAAGGACCTGAAGCGAGCAGTTCATGTGAGAAAACCCACCAACATCCCAGAGTTGAAGCTGTTCTGTACGGAGGAATGGGCTAAAATTCCTCCAAGCCGGTGTGCAGGACTGATCAACAGTTACCGCAAACGTTTAGTTGCAGTTATTGCTGCACAAGGGGGTCACAGTAGATACTGAAAGCAAACGTTCACATACTTTTGCCACTCACAGATATATAATATTGGATCATTTTCCTCAATAAATAAATGACCAAGTATAATATTTTTGTCTCATTTGTTTAACTGGGTTCTCTTTATCTACTTTTAGGACTTGTGTGAAAATCTGATGTTGTTTTAGGTCATATTTATGCAGAAATATAGAAAATTCTAAAGGGTTCACAAACTTTCAAGCACCACTGTAAATGAAGTAATCTAACTTGTTCTCTTTCAAGTTATCTTGACTTTACGTTTAAAAGTAATCTCCACTGAAAATATTTGTTATCCTTCCTTGGAACTTGAATGTTGAGGTTGCTTAAAACCAACTAGTAATGTTTACTTCATACCAGCTAGTAAAGGTTACTTGGAGCAAAGTTGTGTTTACTGGTGTTAAATGGGTTTCTCTTACTTTCAGCTGTGTAATGGGTACCTAATGTCTCACTTACACAATGTAATGTAATTAAATGTTATGTTATTTTTATTGCAAGACATAAAACGGCATAACATATTGGAGCATCAATACAGTTTTCATTCAGTCAATAACTTTTTTAAAGCTTGCTTTCATTTAACACATCCAGCCCGGAGAAGCATAACATTCCACTTAAAGTGTCAGTCCACCATTTCTGGAATTAAACTCATTTTCTCCACCTCCACTCGAGTTAAATAACTGAGTTTTACCTTTCTCCTATTCATCCAGCCGTTCTCCTTGTCTGGCGACGCGACAGCACACAGAAAACAAACTTCCACAACTAATTTTGAATGATTTCACTTTATTGGAACACTTCAAGATGGCCAACTATTTGTTTTGAACAGGTTTACGGATTAAGTAGTAAAGACTGAATGCACGCCGTTAATCTGCACCGTTTATTCTGCACCGTTTATAGACCCTTTTCAGTCACGTGACCTTCGTAAACGCGACCGCCATTTTGGACATGTAGTGGACTTCGGCTCGAATCGGTTTGAATGCGAGGAAGGCGACAAACATAAAAGAAAAAGGAGCGAGATGCAGAAAACTGTATTTACTAGTTTACTGTAATTATGATCTGGCAGCTATTTACACCGGATCCAGTGTAAATAGCTGCCGGAGCCAACGTCCGAGCTTGCCGGAGCGCGCTCCGGCCGGCCGCGAGCTAGCGCGCTCCGGAACCTCGGACGTTGGCTCCGGGAGCTATTTACACTGGATCCGGTGTAAATAGCTGCCAGATCATAATTACAGTAAACTAGAATGGAATGTTAACAGCAATGTAATGCCTTTTCTGGCTAATTTTATTCGTCTTACCTCCAACAAAGTGGTCACTACACAAGCGTTGGTATGCCGCTATCCATCTTCTCCGTCGGTCAGCATCTACCGGGATCCGATAAAATGATAACCCTTGCCTTGTTTGCTGATGGTTACTACATCCAGGTGCACAACAATATAGTGGCATGATGGAAGTCTTGCTGAAAATAAACACTTTCTTTGCTGCCGTTCCTCAGTGTTGGCTGTGGTAAACTACTGGTAGTACACGTCCAAAATGGCGGCCGCGTTTGTCGTGACGTCACGTGAAAAGGGTCCATAGCACAGCTGATGTAGGACAAAGATCTGTTCAAATGCCAAGAAATGACATTTTGTGCTCTGCGCATGCGCAGTGGGGCTTTGTAGGATGCATTGACGTGTAGGACAGTTTATCAGAACACCGGTCAAATCGGGACGTCTGGTCACGTTATGTTACAGTGAATTAATACATGAATATTAGAGAGTTGTGTTCGGTGAGGAGCTCAGGGCTGTGACACACTGGATCACTGCTCTTGAGTTATGGGGGCTGATAGATTCTTCATCTTGCATGTATTTATGTTTATGTCTTTTGTTTTATCATTTATTGCACATACAAGAACAAAATAACAAAACATAACAAATACAAGACATGCAGGGGAGGCCTGAAACCTGATGGTTTTTCGAGGGTCTCCCTTTGTTAAAATAAAAATGACAATATTAGGGTCAACTTACAACCCCAATTCCAAAAAAGTTGGGACGCTGTGTAAACTGTAGATAAAGTCAGAATGTGATAATTTGCAAAACATGGAAACCCTATTTTTCATTGAACGTAGTACAAAGACAACTTTTCACATGTTGAAACTGAGAAATTTCATTGTTTTTTGAAATATATATGCTCATTTTGAATTTGATGCACCCTCATACCATCGCAGATGCTGGATTTTGAACTGTGCAATGAAACAAGCCGGATGGTCCCTCTCCTCTTTAGCCTGGAAGACGTGGTGTCCATGATTTCTAAAAAGAATTTCTACTTTTGATTCGTCAGACCTCGGGACAATTTTCCACTTCGCCTCAGTCCATCGTAAAAGAGCTCGGGCCCAGAGAAGGCGCCAGTGTTTCTGAATATTGTTTATATCTGGTTTTAACTGGACGCAGTAATAAACTGTTTTCACAGACAATGGTTTTCTGTAGTGTTCCTGAGCCCATACAATGATTTCCACTACAGACACCTGTCTGCTTTTAATGCAGTGTCGCCTGAGGGCCTGAAGATCACAGGCATCCAATGTCAGTTTTCAGCCTTGTCTCTTGCATACAGAGATTTCTCCAGATTCTCTGAATCCTTTAATGATATTATGGACCATAGATGATGTGATCCCCAAATTCTTTGCAATTTTACATTGAGGAACGCTATTCTTAAATTGTTGCACTGTTTGCCCACGCAGTCTTTCACAGAGCGGTGAACCCCTCCCCATCTTTACTTCTGAGAGACTCCGCCTCTCTGGGATGCTCTGTTTATACCCAATCATGTTACTGACCTGTTGCCAATTAACCAAATTA
Source organism: Neoarius graeffei (assembly GCF_027579695.1). Taxonomy (NCBI): domain Eukaryota; kingdom Metazoa; phylum Chordata; class Actinopteri; order Siluriformes; family Ariidae; genus Neoarius; species Neoarius graeffei. The sequence continues at coordinate 43,837,324 of NC_083579.1, read as the reverse complement.
GGTTTTTTTTGCATTACACAACTTTTTCAGTCATCTGTTGCCCCTGTCCCAGCTTTTCTGAAACATGTTGCTGACATCAAATTCAAAATGAGCATATATTTTTCAAAACCAATAAAATTTCTCAGTTTCAACATTTGATATGTTGTTCTTGTACTATTTTCAATGAAATATAGGGTTTCCATGATTTACAAATCTTCACATTGTGTTTTTATGTACAGTTTACACAGCGTCCCAACTTTTTTGGAATTGGGGTTGTATATAAAGCATAAAGTTCATCTCATCTCACTATCTGTAGCCGCTTTATCCTGTTCTACAGGGTCGCAGGCAAGCTGGAGCCTATCCCAGCTGACTATGGGCGAAAGGCGGGGTACACCCTGGACAAGTCGCCAGGTCATCACAGGGCTGACACATAGACACAGACAACCATTCACACTCACATTCACACCTACGGTCAATTTAGAGTCACCAGTTAACCTAACCTGCATGTCTTTGGACTGTGGGGGAAACCGGAGTACCTGGAGGAAACCCACGCGGACACGGGGAGAACATGCAAACTCCACACAGAAAGGCCCTCGCCGGCCACGGGGCTCGAACCCGGACCTTCTTGCTGTGAGGCGACAGCGCTAACCACTACACCACCGTGCCGCCCAGCATAAAGTTAAAAAACAAAAAAACCTTTAATAATTAAAGTAAATGATCAACTAGATAGCCAGGAAAAACAAACATACAATTTGCTACAAGCAAATATATGAATATATAGTATCCATCCATCCATCCATCCATCCATCTTCTACCGCTTATCTGGATCCAGGTTGTGGGAGTAGCAGCCTAAGCAGAGCAGCCCAGACCCCCTTCTCCCTGGCCACCTCCACCAGCTCTTCCGGTGGAATACCGAGGCGTTCCCAGGCCAGCCGAGAGATGTAATCTCTCCAGCGTGTCCTGGGTCTGCCCTGGGGTCTCCTCCCGGTGGGGCATGCCCAAAGAACCTCCCTTGGGAGGCATCCAGGGGTCATCCTAACAAGGTGCCCAAACCACCTCAACTGACTCCTTTCGAGTACAACTGCTTTTGTATGAAAACCAATTAATATCCCCATGTTCTCAAATAATTGAGATTAGTAGCTCGTCTCATAATTGTAACTGCAGTTGTACTGTATGCAACTTTTGATTCAGTGCATTTCAAATATAAAGTGGCCAGAAAGTTATATGCTGAAAGCCACCTCAACTGACTCCTTTCGATGTGGAGGAGCAGTGGTTCTACTCCGAGTCTCTCCCGAATGACCAAGCTTCTCACCCTGTCTCTAAGGGAGAGCCCAGCCACCCTGCGGAGGAAACTCATTTCTACCGCTTGTATCCGCGATCTCATTCTTTCGGTCACTACCCATAGCTCGTGACCATAGGAGAGAGTGGGCACGTAGATGGACTAGTAAATTGAGAGCTACATAGTAAAGAGAGAGAACACATAGTAAAATAACAATAATGACATCGATTTGCTGAATAAAAATAATAAGGCACAGTCGTGTAGTGGTTAGCGCTGTCGCCTCACACCAAGAAGGTCCTGGGTTCGAGCCCAGCGGCCGGCGAGGGCCTTTCTGTGTGGAGTTTGCATGTTCTCCCCGTGTCTGCGTGGGTTTCCACCACAGTCCAAAGACATGCAGGTTAGGCTAATTGGTGACTCTAAATTGAGCGTAGGTGTGAATGTGAGAGTGTGAATGGTTGTCTGTGTCTATGTGTCAGCCCTGCGATGACCTGGCGACTTGTCCAGGGTGTACCCCGCCTTTCGCCCGTAGTCAGCTGGGGTAGGCTCCAGCTTGCCCTCAACCCTGTAGAACAGGATAAGCGTCTACAGATGATGGATGGATGATAGGGCTAAGCTGAAGATCGACTTACTGAGCAAGTCTAATATTAAACATGAAAACATGGTCAATTATGAACAATTTTTGATCACAAGGATTTGGAAAGATAGATCAGTGTAATTTAGTAGTCAGATTATTCAAGATTTCCTTTATCGGTTGCTTCTTGAAAAGGGGCAGAGACGTACTGTTTTGTAATTATTTTTTTAGACTTTTCCATATAAAGGATCCTCTATACATTAAAGTAAACTATCGCTGATTCAGTTTGGTTAGAATCGGTCTTAAGTTATTGCACTGTCTTGTGTTGTGTTTGTGGATATCTCTGTAATGTGCTGGTAAACATGAACTTCCATAGATGATTTTGTGAACAAAAAGACTAATCTGTAATTTTTTAATGTCGTATATTGTTAATACTTTTAAATCGTGAAACAAAATTGCTGGTAAAATTAAGTAGATAGAAATAATAGTCAATGGAAGTAATTGCAGTCTTTTTTTTCTTCATTACTTTTTATTGATTCAGTTTTGAACAAGACAGACAAACAACAGCAATGCTTTGGGAATGAAGTAAAAAGAAGCACCTAACACATAGCAAGTCATCAGTTTTACACATTGCGCATGACTTAGGCTACGTTTACATTACGTCGAATCAGCGGATCATCAGATTAACGTTCTTAAAACGATTCGCGTTTACACTAAAACCGTTAGCCGTGCACACAGCAACACCAATACGCGGATACGCTCGGCTCCGCAGGCATCCTGCGCTCCAAATCACTCCGCCCTGAACAGCGAGTGCCCTCTGGAGGGTGCGCACTCCGGCCCTGCGCAGCTCACAGAGCGCGCGAGTGAAGTGAACAAGCCACGATTCGGGACTGAGCCGCTGTGTGTGAGATCCCAGCGCATATCACTTATTACTTGCAAGTGGAAGGATGGCAAGCCTAAAGACAATCATAACTACACAATGGGCAGTATTTGCATCAGTATTTGCAGTATTTTCATACTTTTATACTCTTTAATGAAAGGTGATACAAGGCGGAAGTCTGCACCGTTTTTCAGCAGTCGCATCACATGACCAACGCCAGCGAATCAGGAAGGTGGATGTCACAGTGACGTAGGGTATTAGGCAGAAAAAGAAATTTACCAGTCAAAAATAATATTTTATATAATCCTGATAAGCGCCGCAGGTGCGAAGACGAGCGCTGCAGGCGCGAAGTCCCTCTAGGGGGGTCTGGGGGCATGCCCCCCCAGAAAATTTTTGAAATTTAGACTTCATTTCCTGCATTCTAGGACATTTTCAGGGTGAAATGGCGTGTAATTTTTGATCAGAAATATTGCATATTTTTACTTTGTATTTTTTTCAGTTTCACTCCTGAATGTATCAGATGTATGTATGGTGTTTGATTTGGTAACAAAAGTGAAAAGAAAATAAACAACAATGAATTGTATATAATCTTTTGATCTAGTTACAGTATTTAATAAAAAAAAAAAACCAACAGTATTCTATTTTACCATACCCCAATGAAACCCCCTTGTTAATCAATGTATCACACATACCTTTTCTGTCTTTTTGTGGAAAAACGAATCAGTTTTTGTCACATTCAATTTGGGGCGTTTGTTGGGATTCATCTTGATCCAGAAGAGTGAGTCAGCAAAAAAAAATGCGGTTCTCCCGCCAAGAAAGAGGAAACTACAACGCAGGGTGTTTGGCAATTTTCGACCAATCAGAATTCGCGATTTATTCAGTCCGCATGTTACAAGATTCAGTGCGGGCCAAAATGGCGGAAACGATGAAATATTCTGATTTTTCATTTCAAGTTTTCAGTATTTTTCGTATTAAACTGTGTTTCTTACGATTTGTAAATGATGGCGGAACCACACACGGACTGGCCATCGGGAGTAGCGGGAGTTTTCCCGGTGGGCCGGTGGTTCAGTGTGGGCCAGCGGAGAAAAAAAAAAAAAAAAACAGTTGCGCGCTGGCCTTTAATATGATAAGCAATGTTAACAGTTTCTTTAACAAACTGTTAACATTGCTTATCATATTAAAGGCCAGCGCGCAACTGTAATAAGCAATGTTAACAGTTTGTTAAAGAAACTGTTAACATTGCTTATCATATTAAAGGCCAGCGCGCAACTGTTTTTTTTTTTTTTTTCTCCGCCGGCCCACGCTGAACCACCAGCCCACCGGGAAAACTCCCGCTACTCCCGATGGCCAGTCCGTGTGTGGGCGGAACATAACTGGATTTATCGGACGACATGTGGGAGTATTCATGTGCGAAAATTTTCGGCATTATCGTCCGTTTCAGTATCCGTCTGTGTGTATACTTGCCCGTTGAAATCGGCAATCACCCGTCAAATTTACGGGTGGACGGGTCTCTGCCTAATACCTTACAGTGACGTTGTCCAATGAGACGCCAGCTAGAGCTCAGCACAGCGTATTCGCGTATTCTCAATGTTTACACAGCACCGGAGCTGATACGATCTAGATTGAATACGTGGACGCTGGCGGATTCCCGTTTCCCCGCTTTTTCAGGGGGGTTAATGTAAACGGACAGTGCATCCGCGAAGAAAACGAGACAGATACGGTCTAGTGTAAACGTAGCCTTAGATCCATCCATCCATCCATCCATCCATCCATCCATCCATTATCTACACTGCTTATCAGTCAAGGTTGTGAGGGAAGCTGGAGCCAATCCTAACTGCCTTCAGGCAGGGTCCAGTCTGGGCAGGTCAACAATCTATCACGGGGAGAACAACCATTCACACTCATTCACACCTCTGGGTAATTTCGAGTAGCCAGTCGACCTAAGGGTGGTACAGTGGTGGAGTGGTTAGCACTGTCGCCTCACAGCAAGAAGGTTTCTGGTTCAAACCTCATGGCTGATGGGAGCCTTTCTGTGTGGAGTTTGCATGTTCTCTCCAGTGTGTGCGTGGGTTTCCTCTGGGTACTCCAGTTTCTTCCACAGTTCAAAGACATGCAGTTATGTTAACTACGAAATTGCCCATAGGTGTGAAAACTTCCATAATAATCCAGTAGAAGGCAACGGGATTCTTCTCTGGAGGAAAAGCTGTCAGAGCGGCCACGTCACTGGAGTGATATGCCAAATAGAGAATAGTTGCAGGTCTTTGGACTGTAGGAGGAAACCCATGAAGGCACTGGGTTTCCACGCAGAAAGGTGCCAGTTGGCTGCGAAGTTTGAACCCAGAACCTTCTTGCTGTGAAGTGACAGAGCACCACTGTGCTTAGGTCATTAGATTATTACATTTTTAAAAAAGTTTTCGCAGCTAACCAATTGTTGATTGTTCGAGATGTTCGCTTATGAAATCTGGCTGTAGCTGTCCAAAATTAAAATATGTAAGATGTAGAAATGCCAGACAGATGACAAGTAAATATTTGGTTGAAACCATCCTTTCAAAATGGTCTTTTCTGTGGCGGTCATTGCCAACATCAATCCATTTTTCTGCTAATATCAGAGTCATCGGCTCATAAAAGTAAACCTGGGAAACTATTAAACAAGACTAAGTAAACAAGAGTCAGCTGTTCCAATATTTTTGATCGCTCGAAAGTTGTTGGGCTCAAACAACAGGTGCCATATTTGAAGTTGATTAACAGATCGATACAGTTAGGTCCATAAATATTTGGACAGAGGCAACATTTTTCTAATTTTGGTTCTGTACATTCCCACAATGAATTTTGAACAAAACAATTCAGATGCAGTTGAAGTTCAGACTTTCAGCTTTAATTCAGTGGGTTGAACAAAATGATTCCATAAAAATGTGAGGAACTAAAGCATTTTTTAAAACATAATCCCTTCATTTCAGGGGCTCAAAAGTAATTGGACAAATTAAATAATTGTAAATAAAATGTTCATTTCTAATACTTGGTTGAAAACCCTTTGTTGGCAATGGCTGCCTGAAGTCTTGAACTCATGGACATCACCAGACGCTGTGTTTCCTCCTTTTTAATGCTCTGCCAGGCCTTTACTGCAGCGGTTTTCAGTTGCTGTTTGTTTGTGGGCCTTTCTGTCTGAAGTTTAGTCTTTATCAAGTGAAATGCATGCTCAATTGGGTTGAGATCAGGTGACTGACTTGGTCATTCAAGAATATTCCACTTCTTTGCTTTAATAAACTCCTGGGTTGCTTTGGCTTTATGTTTTGGGTCATTGTCCATCTGTATTATGAAACGCCGACCAATCAGTTTGGCTGGATTTGAGCACACAGTACGTCTCTGAATACCTCAGAATTCATCCGGCTGCTTCTGTCCTGTGTCACATCATCAATAAATACTAGTGACCCAGTGCCACTGGCAGTCAATTTTCATGATTTTTTTCAATCAGTTTTTTATCCCTCGCTGGCTGAAAGACCCAAAGGGGGATTATGTCTTGGTGAAGTCCGTCTGTCCGTCCGTCCCAGAAAGGGTTCTCGCCTTCTGAAAATCAACTCCTCTTATAATTTTTAGAGGAATTTCATGAAACTTGGCAAAAGGCTTTGTTATAGGACAGTAATACGCATATTGCAATTTCATTTGTAATATACTGTAGCGGGGGATATTGTGCTCTCAGAGCACTCGTTTTATTTTGTTCAGGGCGGCAGGATGCAACTTCTCCTCACTAAGTGTCATTCTCTATCTTTTACTGTTCCGGATCTATAAGGTACGGTGACCAGACGTCCTGGTTTATAACAGCCAGTGCAAATTACTGTGACTTTAGTCACAGTCTCTATCTAGTTTTTTTCTTTCCTTCCAGAGATGTACGTATTTAGGTAAATTGGCCTACGCATAAATAGCAAGTAGGCATAATACTGTATATGAGTAGCAAGTAGACATAATAAAGAAGAGGCTGACTATGTTATGATTCTTTTCAGTTCTAATTCTGACACATGAACAAATCTGTATTTTATTTCAAGCAACCCAATACTTTATGAAGAATCCTGGTAGGTTTTTAACTGATCAAAGGGTCCAATCTGTCATTTGAAAAGCACCAACACCTTGCACTCAGTCACTTGCACTCCATAATTGATGTAAATATCTTGGCGTGAGCCTTCTAGATGAGCACTTTGTGCTCTTGGGGCAAATGCCTATTAAAATGTGTTTAAAGAAAAAAAAGATGCTTACTAATTAAAGTAAGCTTTAAATTCAACTTAAGGCCTTGTTAAAATCATGGATGATAAATCAGTATATACCAATCACACGTTTCCCTTTTTCAAGACCCGAACCTGATACCGATGTGGTCCTGAGATCCTCCTAGTAGCTAAATCAGCCGAGAGCTTGTTAGATGAACCATCAAAGGTGGGACGGAGGTGGCTTTAAGAGTGTTTGTTTTACAGTATGTTCAAAGCAAGAACTGTTCTATCAGTCAGGCTCAGCCATGTTTACTGCCCAAAATCCACCAGGTGGTCAGATCAGTGCTTGTTTACTGCTCGGTCCCTAGGTGGCGCTCTTGTATAACTTTGACTATGGAAAGTCCACATTTGCGGTGCTTGCGTGCTCGGCGCATGTTCAGAATGATGTAGAGCAGTGGTTCTCAAACGGTTTTTGGCTCCAGTACCCCTTTCAGTGATCATATAAGCCAAGTACTGTAACACTTTACTGGAAATATCCTTGACACTATAAAAAGGGCATTCTTTTCAGCAACTAACCATTTATTGCACATCACAATGGATAGAAATGAACGATTTCATTATAGATAGTGAGACAGTTTGGTGCAAATCCCATTTCATATACAACCCCGATTCTAAAAAAGTTGGGACAAAGTACAAATTGTAAATAAAAACTGAATGCAATAATTTACAAATCTCAAAAACTGATACTGTATTCACAATAGAACATAGACAACATATCAAATGTCAAAAGTGAGACATTTTGAAATTTCATGCTAAATATTGGCTCATTTGAAATTTCATGACAGCAACACATCTCAAAAAAGTTGGGACAGGGGCAATAAGAGGCTGGAAAAGTTAAAGGTACAAAAAAGGAACAGCTGGAGGACCAAATTGCAACTCATTAGGTCAATTGGCAATAGGTCATTAACATGACTGGGTATAAAAAGAGCATCTTGGAGTGGCAGCGGCTCTCAGAAGTAAAGATGGGAAGAGGATCACCAATCCCCCTAAAGGCCAATTTATGCTGACAACCCAGTCCTCGCAGATAGCGTCGCGGATGGCGTCTGCGAAGCCCGCCCCCCTTCGCAGACGCTCTGCGCGCACCTCCCAAAAATTGTGACCACCGCAGACAGCGTCGCAGACAAGAGGGCTCTGATTGGTCCACTCTACATCCGCTGTACACGCACTTCCGCTTCCCTACTTTCCCGGTTTGGTTTGTTTTCACGACCGCCATTTTTAAAAACACGAGCGAAGATGGAGCAGCACGAAGAGCGGTTGATCGAGGAAGTGAGGAAGTACGTACATCTATACGACTCCAGTTCTAGTCATTATAAGTAACCGGAGGATAAACACTCCACTAACCACACCCACCAACTACTCCTAGCGATTTCGCGACTTCGCGCCCCCTTGTGTTGTGGGAGTGAATAACATCGCGCACGCCTATTACTCCCCGCTCACCGATAAATTACAACTGTCTGTGAAAAGCTATCTGCGAAAGCCTTGTCGCAAGAGCATGCAGAGCCCCTAATTCTGCGCCGACAAATAGCGGAGCAATATCAGAAAGGAGTTCGACAGTGTAAAATTGCAAAAAGTTTGAACATATCATCATCTACAGTGCATAATATCATCAAAAGATTCAGAGAATCTGGAAGAATCTCTGTGCGTAAGGGTCAAGGCCGGAAAACCATACTGGGTGCCCGTGATCTTCGGGCCCTTAGACGGCACTGCATCACATACAGGCATGCTTCTGTATTGGAAATCACAAAATGGGCTCAGGAATATTTCCAGAGAACATTATCTGTGAACACAATTCACCGTGCCATCCGCCGTTGCCAGCTAAAACTCTATAGTTCAAAGAAGAAGCCGTATCTAAACATGATCCAGAAGCACAGACGTCTTCTCTGGGCCAAGGCTCATTTAAAATGGACTGTGGCAAAGTGGAAAACTGTTCTGTGGTCAGATGAATCAAAATTTGAAGTTCTTTATGGAAATCAGAGACGCCATGTCATTCGGACTAAAGAGGAGAAGGACGACCCAAGTTGTTATCAGCGCTCAGGTCAGAAGCCTGCATCTCTGATGGTATGGAGTTGCATTAGTGCGTGTGGCATGGGCAGCTTACACATCTGGAAAGACACCATCAATGCTGAAAGGTATATCCAGGTTCTAGAGCAACATATGCTCCCATCCAGACGACGTCTCTTTCAGGGAAGACCTTGCATTTTCCAACATGCCAATGCCAAACCACATACTGCATCAATTACAGCATCATGGCTGCGTAGAAGAAGGGTCCGGGTACTGAACTGGCCAGCCTGCAGTCCAGATCTTTCACCCATAGAAAACATTTGGCGCATCATAAAATGGAAGATATGACAAAAAAGACCTAAGGCAGTTGAGCAACTAGAATCCTACATTAGACAAGAATGGGTTAACATTCCTATCCCTAAACTTGAGCAACTTGTCTCCTCGGTCCCCAGACGTTTACAGACTGTTGTAAAGAGAAAAGGGGATGTCTCACAGTGGTAAACATGGCCTTGTCCCAACTTTTTTGAGATGTGTTGTTGTCATGGAATTTAAAATCACCTAATTTTTCTCTTTAAATGATCCATTTTCTCAGTTTAAACATTTGATATGTCATCTATGTTCTATTCTGAATAAAATATGGAATTTTGAAACTTCCACATCATTGCATTCCATTTTTATTTACAATTTGTACTTTGTCCCAACTTTTTTGGAATTGGGGTTGTATTTCCATTTTGAAAAACTTTTTAAGTCTGTTTCATGATTAGGTTCAACCCTATGACAACAAAGTACCAGAGGTGGGTGGAGTAAGTGAAAACTGTACTCAAGTATTGTTACATTTTAATAATAATAATGACTCAAATCGAAGTTGAAAAAAAATAACGACTTGGGGATGAGTAAAAAAGAAGCTCATAAAATGGCTACTTGAGTCGTGAGTAACTTTATATGATGATATATGGACACAAGTGTTTTACTGGGAAATACGTCACTTGTATTTTTCATACGAGCTACATCCGGGAGATGGAGAACCAAAACCATGACATAAATCTCTGTATGTCACTTGTGAGGAAATCGATGAATTGTTTTGATAAATTTGGCTACTTTTTGTTTGTGCATGTGTCGATATAATAAAAAGAAAATCACGTTAGCTTGAAGATATGAAGTTTATCTTAAGTTGACTTGCATTTTTCATACGAAATACATCTCGGATCTGAGTGACGTATTTAAATAATATTGGCTGGCTTTGAGTGGTATATCAGATATATTCCATTCAGCTAGCATGATATTGAACGAGTCGAAGACGAGTTCAATATCATGCTTGCTGAATGGAATATATCTGATATACAGTACCACAAAAAAAGCCAGCCAGTATTATTATAATACGTACACATTCAATGGAACAATTATAGATTTTACAAAAAGTTAAGAACAGGGGGGTAATTTACCAATATTGAACGCTGATTTTGATCGAATGTAATTCAATGTTCTGTCAATCCAATGTACAAAGTCAAAGTTCTAACAATAAAAATGGTACAAGTCCAAAAAGCCTGAACAACAACCCAACTTGTATACAAGCTATATACAGGTTAACAGTTCAAGTTCACAGTTACTTTTGGTCGTAGTTAATCGTTACATTGCAGTTTTTCAAAACAAAAGGGCTTTGCTGAATGAAGTCCTCTTGTAAAAGTCTCCATCACTTTTCCTCATCTCCAAGTAGAACTATATTTCCGCTATTGCTCCCTTTTCCAGTTTTTCAATGTCTGTTGGTATGTTTTTTTCTCTTGTAAGTATGCGTGAAGAATATCCAGTGAAGTTTTGGTAGCCTTTCGGGTGTTCAGCGCGTCTTTCTCTTTCAAAATTCTCTCTAAATCTTCTGCTTTTAAAGAAGCAAACCTTGTGGCCATGTTTGTGTACAAACTGTCACGGTCACTCACTAGCGCAGAAGTTTTACACTTCTGACGTGCCTTTTCCAGTTTTTCGATGTCTGTTGGTATGTTTTTCTCTTGTAAATATGCATGAAAAATATATAATGAAGTTTTGGTAGCCTTTCGGGTGTTCAGAGCGTCTTTAGTTTCAGTTTATTTATTTAGTGCTTAAACCGAGCACTGAATTAACCCCGTCTTCTCTCTCTTCTGGCCGACAAAGAAATGATTGTGCGAATGCGCAACAAAAGTTTTGTCACTGGATCTTCACGTGAGCTCCGAAGTGTGATGTGTTGTCTTGACAACGTGCAATATTATAACAATATTGCACGCTCATTCTTCACTGGGGACAGTGACGTAATACATGGAGGATAAGCGATATAATATTGCATGCCATCAATAAACCCACTAGAAGGGAAGAGAATACATGTTTTTATTCCAGGGAAAAAGTGGCCCATATATATATATATATATATATATATATATATATATATATATATATATATATATATATAATTCCTGATATTTCACGCAGGTGACGTCACCCCCAGTGTTTTCCCACTGACTTGACATGTGTTTTCAAAATAGCAAACCAGTTCGAAATTAAAATTCTTTTGCTTAACTTGTTTTTTTTGTGGATATCAGTTGCAGGATCCAGGGGTACAAGATGTATCCCGTGTATATATTGTTAAAATATGCAACAACAAAGAGGGCAATAAAATCGGTATTGCTCAAACAGGTTACTAGAAGGGAAAACTACTTCCACACCAAAAGTCATAGAATACAACCAATGCGTATTTTTTTTTTTAGCGATTTTAGTATTTGGAAATTTGAGCTAAATTCCGATGTAACGTGAAAGCCGCTCACTAACAGAACGTTTACTTGCTATTTTTTTAAAAAATGCATAAATTTTCTTCAATTTTTGAATGAATTTTACACTCTGACTATTACGCTAACAATATAGACCCAAACTGGAGAATATGGAACTTGAGAATGAAAGATTTCAAGCAAAATAACAAAATATGCATTATGTAACGCTGTTTTTAATTACACTCATATGTAAAATAAATCACTAAGTTTTAACTTCATACAAGCTAAAGTTCTCTTCCAAAAAATACAGAAGAGTTCTCATACAATTTACTTACTGTTTGCGAATTTTCAGCTTTCTACTTCTCATAACGATTCCAAAATTACACTGAATTCTCAACCCCGAACACATTTATGCAGATATAAATTGCAGGAAAACTCAACCATTTTGCTTTGAAAAATGCTTTCTTGGGATCGTGTACAATGCGTCTTAACAACAGCAAGGCTTGAACTGTCATTCTCATATCCCAAATGTTCTTTTGGTACCAAATCTTCTTGATTCCATCGTAAACAGCTCCCAAAATTACACATTTTCTGAAACCCCGAACACATATTTTGATCAACGATGTCTAAGAATTGCTTTGGCAGTATCAGTTTACAAAGCAAGCAAGCGTGGTAAACAAAAAGGTTCGAACTTACTACTTCTCTGCTCACTTCACGGCCATTTCTTCTTCGCGTGAAGGTCTTCGATGAACTGTTAGAGGGGGGCTAATATAATAGTACCCCTAATAATAGATATGACGAACAGCCTTGCTAAACGTTGTGTGACTAGTGAAGATAGCGTGACTTTTTACACTTCACTTGCGAAACAACAATATCACAATGGAAGATTCTACGAATTCAATAACAATTTGGAGAAAAAAAACTAAGGAAAAAAGAACTCGAAGAAAAGAGTATTACGAGAAAAAACGGGAGGTGCTGGCTGAAAAAGCAAGGGGAAGAATGCAAATCTTAGACAGTACATGTGAATTAGGGCTGTAACAATACACCCAACTCACGATTCGATTCGTATCGCGATTTTTGACCCATGATTTGATACACCCACAATTTTTTTAAATGTATTTTTAAAGTAGTAAATTTGACTTATTAACATTTACTTACTTACATTAACTATTTAATAACAAATAATTCAGACCACTGCAGAGAATGAGTAATATGTATGCAAAAATGAACAAATGTATATCCAAAGATTGTTTTATTTCTCAAAATAATACTGTTGAGCCGGAAGCTCTGGTTTTTTTCGGTTCTGAAAAAGTCATTTTTCCAAATCGTGTAAATCCGTTAAGATTTTTTTTTGGGGGGGGTGGCTCTCTCACTGTCTCACTCTCATAGGGCCAATGATTTTCTGTGATCGCGGAAAACAGATGGAAATTATGGAATTTTTATGGTGAAACATTGCTCGCGTGTCAAAATGTAACTGCCACAGAAGGCTTCCGCCCAAGCAGACATGCCTTCAGTGTTGCCAGATATTGCTAACGTTTTCCACCCCAAAATATGTTCAAAACCAGTCAAAAAGCACCTAAACCCGCCCAATCTGGCAACACTGCATGCCTTTCCGGTCAAGTGATTGTGATTGGCTTGTGGCACACCTAGCCAGCCAATGAGCTGCTTGTTTACAGATTCGCTCCCCGCGTCACAACCAGAATGGCGACCGCTTAAAAGAAATGAATGCTCTGCCAGTGGCGAGTGTGGACGTTGCGTGACTCGCAGAAGATTGTCGCAGGTCGGCGAAAAAACGACTTGCTAATAGATATAAAAAATAAAAGTAATTTAAGTAAGTTTAAAATGTAATTTAAATAAAAAGTAAAGTATTCATAAATTGAAGTTTGGAAGCGCCTCTGTTTTTGGGCTGAGGAGAAGTTTGAAAGGGTGTACCGCGATTCTACCTTCTTGTATCGCGACACGGATCGTGGCTCTGCGTATTTCGATACGCATATTGTTACAGCCCTAATGTGAATATATCAAAAAAGACCACACCCACAATGCATTCTGGGTATTAGTTAAAATGAATAATATAATAGATAATCTCTCAAAATGACTAAAATATTTCTTATGGTCAAATCTAATAAATAATCAATATTCTGATGACAGATAAGTGACTTTGTTAATTTTTCTCATGTGGGTCAATCCATGTGAAATCACCAGAGGCCTCGCCACTGACCATCTCAGATTTGCTTCATACTTTCTGGAAATATTGTCAGTGTGCCCAATAAATAGTGTACAAAATTTTAGACTTGTACCTTCATTAGTTTCTGAGATATAGGGGCTTAAAAAAGGGGCGTGGCCCCAATTTCACTGTTAAAACGCGTGCTACAGAACTATCCATGCAAGATGCATGAAATTGTCAAGGACTGTTCTTCAATGCCAGACGCCTTTAAATACTATAATAGAAAGTTCACAGTTCAATATTTGCCAAGTTATGGCTTGCTGAAAATAAAAAAAATGTCTTCTATCGTGCTTTGGAGCAACTTTGACCCCCCCCCATATCTCCATATTAAAGCACACCAGATCTTTCAAATTTTCTTATTTATTACTCATGTTATAGTACTCTTTAGGCAACTAGGTATGTGTTCAAAAGAAATCAAACTTTATTAGGCTTTAAAAAAAAAAAACCATTTTGCAGGGGCGAGAACACGTCCGAAAATTCGGTCTGCAACTGGGCAACCTCCGCGAGCTGTGTTGGGGAGAGGTGGTCTCCACAGGGGACCGGAGAGGTACACGATGCCAATACTCCCTTTTGAACCTCCGGCCCCAGCTCTGCCTTCTCCGGAACCACCGACACCAACGCCACGGGGACCTCCTCGTTCCAGAGTTTGAGTAGATTGAGGTGGTAAATCTGTAGCGCCCCACCCCTGTCCATTCGCCTCACCTCGTAGTCAATGTCCCTGACTCACTGTGTGACCTCAAAGGGTCCTTGCCACTTGGCGATTAATTTGGAGCTCGATGTGGGCAACAGTACGAGTACTTTATCTCCCGGTGCGAACTCCCTAAGGCGCGTACCCTTGTCATACAGGCGGGTTTGCCGTTCTTGGGTCTGCCGCAAATTCTCCTGGGTTAGGTGCGTGAGTCTGTGGAGTTTTGCGCACAGGTCAATAACGTATTGAATTTCATTTTTACTTGGTGAAGGTCCCTCCTCCCAATTTTCTCGCAGCACGTCTAAAATGCCACACGGCTTACGCCCATATAATAATTCGAACGGGGAGAACCCCATGGAGGCTTGTGGGACCTCTCGCACTGCAAACAACAAGGGTTTGAGCCATTTATCCCAATTACGTGCGTCCTCGCTTACGAATTTCTTAATTATATTTTTGAGGGTGCGATTGAATCGTTCAACTAAACCGTCCGTTTGTGGGTGATAAACGCTGGTGCGGGTCGGCTTAATACCTAATAACCCATACAGTTCGTTCAGTGTTCGTGACATAAATGAGGTGCCTTGATCAGTCAGAATCTCTTTCGGGATTCCAACTTGGGAGATGACGCGGAAGAGCGCTTCCGCAATACTGCGTGCTGAGATATTGCGAAGAGGCACTGCTTCCGGGTATCGCGTTGCATAGTCCACCAGAACTAATATAAAGCGGTACCCTCGTGTCGACCGATCTAATGGCCCGACGAGATCCATCCCAATTCTTTCGAACGGGGTCTCGATTAATGGTAGAGGGCGCAAAGGCGCTTTTGGAATGGCCGCTGGATTTACTAACTGGCATTCGCGGCACACCATACACCACCTATGGACATCGCCGCGAATCCCTGGTCAATAGAACCGGGCCATTATTCGGGCTAGTGTCTTATCCTGCCCTAAGTGTCCAGCCATGGGATTAAAGTGAGCCGCCTGGAATACCAATTCCCGACGGCTTTTTGGAATCAAGAGCTGCGTGATTTGTTCTTTAGTCTGAGTGTCCTGCGTCACTCGGTATAATCTATCCTTCATAATAGAAAAATAAGGGAAGGACAGGGTGGCGTTTGGCTGGAGCGTTTGACCATCGATTACTCTCACTTGGTCAAACGCATACCACAGAGTCTCGTCTCGCGACTGCTCTAATGGGAAATCCGCGAGGGATTCCCCGAGAGAGGGAGGAGGAGCCGGCAGCTCCTCACTCTGACGCAGAGATGACGTAGACTGCTCTGTGACAGCTGCTCCTGCTAAAGCGACACCGGGACCTCCCCTTGCTGAACTACGGCAGGACCCACTCTTTACTAAATGACTCATTAATGCCCCGAATCCCGGCCAATCAGTCCCCAAAATTATCGAGTGAGTGAGGCGAGGATTAACCGCCGCCTTTACTCTAAATTTTTCTGAAAAAAATGTGGACTGACACTAAAGGGTAGCTGTGAACATCCCCATGCACACACAACACCTTCACCCCCTGTGCTCCCCCCAATGCCTCGTCTTGCACCAGGCTTTGGTGAATTTAGGTCTGATTGCAGCCAGAGTCCACCAAAGCCTGATATGTATCCCCTTGGATACTCACCGGTATGCGATACGCTCCGGCCCGATCGAGGGCGGCTCCTGGCGCGTCAGGGATCCGAACCACCGCGCCACTTCCATCACCGAGCACTGCTGTTGGAGGTGGCCCGGCTCCCCGCAGCACCAGCAAACCGGCCCGGGCTTTCTCTCTGCACCGGTACTCTGGGGCTCACTCACCTGAGGGGGGGGAGAGACAGACACGGAAGTGGGAAACGGGAGGACACCGCGGGTGCGGCGGACCGGCTGTGAGGGAGCTGGCCTCCGCGGTGGGGGAATGGGGCGAGGACGAGACACAGAAGGGGAAGGGGAGAGAGAGGAGAGAAGCAAAGAGGGGATCTGTGATCCTGCTGCGGGAACAGCTGCCAAATGATCCTCCGCCAACTCGATGGCCTGATCCAGCGACGCCGGGCGATGGCACTGGACCCACTCCGCTGTTCCCTTTGGGAAGTTGTGCGATGAACTGCTCCAGTGCCACCAGGTCGACGACTCCCTCGGCATCATGGTTGTCAGCCCTCAGCCACCGCCTGCAGGCGTCCCGGAGTTGCTGGCCAAACGCGAACGGGCGGCCGACCTCCTCTAGGCACAGAGCGCGGAAGCGCTGACGATGTTGTTCGGGGGTGCGCCCCACACGCTGGAGGACGGCCCGGCGCAGGTCCGCGTAGACCAGCCGGCGTGTATCAGGTCTGCGAAGGGGGAGGACTCCATGGGACTGTTCTCTTCTGTGCTCAGTCCCGGGTTTCAGCATCACTGTAGATGTCAGAGTGGGTGGGTGGAGCACAGAAGTACGGCAGGCCAGAACTGAGTTCCAAAACTCTTTTATTTTTGCTTTTCAGCTTTAACTTCACACACTCTCCCAGTCGCACGCACACACACACACACACAAGTCTTCTAGTGCAGGAGAGAGCTCCCTTCCTCTGCTCTCTCGCTCCCTTCCTCTGCTCTCTCGCTCCTTATATAGGGCGTGGTTGCTGGGAAGACACACAAACAGGTTAATTCACATCAGGTGTAGTGATTCTGCCACTTACCTTCCCTGACTCCGCCCTCCGGTCACAGACCGACGCTTGACCACGCCCCCACCGCCACAGTACCCTAAACCAACCTATAAATATTAAGGTATCAAGTACGGCATGTTTTACGATAGACGGAAATGCTGTTTTAAGGCATATTACAATACAATTACAAACCTACAGTGTAGGAAAAATAACCTTAAAAATACTTTTATTTGAAGAGCTTAAACAGAGTATTGATTTGCTTTTCCACATCAGATGGAAGTTTATACTGCCTGCCAGTTGATGTAAGTGGGGCATCAATGATTTTCATGACATACACCAGAGGGACCCAACAGTTATCCTCTCTCCTGGGCCAGCTGTAAGTCTGAGAGGGATCATGAGGATGCGTAAATGTTACTTGTACATCTTGTTCCTCCTCTGATAATGCACGAATGTTGTCTATCCACCACTGTCTGCCATACAAACATACAACATATTTACCAGGAATTGTATCTGCCAGAGAGACTGCTGATTTAACAGGGGTTTTATGCATTACTTGTGGCCGATTCCCACTCATATCCACAATGAAGCGAGGACCACCTGACACCCTGCTGACCTGCAGCTGGTTGGACATGATTGGAACGAATGAGTGGTTGTCTCCTGTTCCAGGAATAGGAGCTGACCTTGAAAATCTTGTCTCCAATGCTTTTCCACTCTCCATAACTTCCCCGGTACCAACCCATATGAAATGGATGTTCTTGATATGTTATGTCCACAAAAACAGATCAGATGGGGTTAGTATGTGATCACTCGTGACTGCCTGTACGCTAGCTCGAGCTGCTGACCGCTTTACAGTGCCTCCAGTGCCATCACAGGGTGATTTACCATGAGAAGTGGCAAAGAAATGCCATTCAGCCAAAAGTCCAAAATCGTCTGCATGCTTTATTAGATTTGTGAAATTTTTATAGTTTTTGTATTGGGCTGCTGATCCATCACTGAAGTAATGCCGCTTTTCCACTACAAACGCAGCTGAGTTGGGCTGAGCCGTGCCGTGCTGAGTTGGACTGAGTCGACCTGAGTGGGGCTGTTGGAGTTGCATTTCGACTACAACTGCGCTGAACCGTGCTGGCTGGAAGTGGGTGGACACATTGGGTGGAGTTAGCGAAAGTGGGTGGACGTCATGTGATGTTGTTAGGCGGCGCAAACAGTGACATCAGTGACCTTTTAAGCGGTAGTCTCATGACCCGGATAGTAAACAATAAACATGGAGGACATGGAGTCGTTAGTGTTGCTGGTCTTGGTGCTATGGCTTGTTGTCACCGACAACGCCAACAGATACTGGCAAGAGCGTATAGATGAGGCGAGGCGCATAAGGCTTCAGAAATTCTCGTAATTCATAATTATTCTTCTTCTGAGTTTACGGTGTTTACAGATCCCAGCGTGCTCGCGGGGCGTGTGTGGGCATGTGAGGACACTCCTCCTCACCAATCAGTGCACAGGGGAGTGTCTGCTCACGCCCCTAGCCCCACTCGGCTCGGTTTGGCTCGCTTCAGCCCCACTCCAAAACCGTGCGAGTTTTGGGTGCTAAGCAGGGCTGAAGCGAGCTGAGTCACGCCGCTCTGAGGTAGTCGAAACGCGAGCCGTGTCGGGCTGAAGTGAGCTGAAAAAGGGTAGTGGAAAAGGGCCATATATGACCTTTTTCAGCTTGGGATGTAAATGGCATACATATGGTAAAACCTTTTTTAAGAATGCATGCATGGCCACTGTATCATGCTTAAGGCAGTCGCTTATTATGCAGATAGAGATGCATTTTGTTACTTTTGTACCATCTTCATTCTTTGCTCTAATGTACACTGCAAATGGATGAAGAGTGCATTGGCTGTTGTCCCAGTGGTATCCCTGGGCAGAATCCTGTACGCAGAATGAATAGTTTTCGGCAAAATCCAAAAGCATAATACATTCATCCTCGGACAGATTTTCCTTCAAATTCTTCAAATATCCACTCTGGTGTTTGGCAATGAAATGATGTTCTGCTAGTTTGTCTGCTTTTTCAGTTAGTGTTTCAATAAAACAGCATTTTCGTCTATCGTAAAACATGCCGTACTTGATACCTTAATATTTATAGTTTGGTTTAGGGTACCAACTTCATATTTTGTGCATTTACTAATTAAAACAAGCTCTTTCAAGTGGTATAATTGTTTTTATGGTAGACCTTGTCATACATTTGTAATATGCATTTGAATTATAGGTGCAAAATGGTTTTTTTTTTAAGCCTAATAAAGTTTGATTTCTTTTGAACACATACCTAGTTGCCTAAAGAGTACTATAACATGAGTAATAAATAAGAAAATTTGAAAGATCTGGTGTGCTTTAATATGGAGATATGGGGGGGGGGGGGGGGGGGTCAAAGTTGCTCCAAAGCACGATAGAAGACATTTTTTTATGATTTTCAGCAAGCCATAACTTGGCAAATATTGAACTGTGAACTTTCTATTTTAGTATTTAAAGGTATCTGGCATTGAAGAACAATCCTTGAAAATTTCATGTATCTTGCATGAATAGTTTAAAAGTAATGACTTATGAAAGCTAGGTCCGTTTTCTGTAGCACGCGTTTCAACAGTGAAATTGCCTAAAATTTTGTACACTATTTATTGGGCACACTGACAATTTTTCCAGAACGTATGAAGCAAATCTGAGATGGTCAGTGGTGAACATTTTTCTAAATCTGGTGATTTGGGGCAGAATTACCCATGTTACACCTTTGTACCCCCTGGATCCTGCAACTCATCTGGATGTGTCAATATAAAATAAAGAATATTACGTGGTGGTGCAAAGATATGAAGTTTATCTTCTCGTGTTGAAAAATATTTAACTCGTTCACTTTGATCACTTGTGAATATGTTCATCACTCAAAGATAAACTTCAGATCTTCATGCAACTGTGTAATATCCTCTATTTGTTCCATCTAAAATGTATTGCATTCAAATGTATCAGAATATCACGTATGCCCCAAAAAAGTGCTTGTTTAATAAACACAACATAATATCTGCTAATTCAAGTACTATTCCTAATTAAAACAACATCAGATAACATAAATTAAGGCAATTCTGCCACAGGTTAGTTTTATAGATCTCCCAGAATAAAGAGGAGAGAGAGAGAGAGAGAGCACTGAGCAGCACAGAGCCGTGCACGTGCACACGTATGCTGAATAAACTAAAATCACTGAAAAGCAAAAGTGAATTAAAATAAAGTGCACATTTTTTGAAACCAGTACCAAAGTCACAACACTGTTTCATCTCTTACAACTTCACCCAGTCCTGGTCTTTATTTATGTTTGACCATTTGTGTGCCCAAACTCTGTGTGCATCAAAGCCATCGACTTCATCGAAGCTGTACATGTGTGAATAAAAATAATTTAATACATGTAATAAAGTAGTGAGAAGTGTGTCGTCTAATGTAAGAGCATAAGTACATATCTCATTATCTCTAGCCGTTTTATCCTTCTACAGGGTCGCAGGCAAGCTGGAGCCTATCCCAGCTGACTACGGGCGAAAGGCGGGGTACACCCTGGACAAGTCGCCAGGTCATCACAGGGCTGACACATAGACACAGACAACCATTCACACTCACATTCACACCTACGGTCAATTTAGAGTCACCAGTTAACCTAACCTGCATGTCTTTGGACTGTGGGGGAAACCGGAGCACCCGGAGGAAACCCACGCGGACACGGGGAGAACATGCAAACTCCACACAGAAAGGCCCTCGCCGGCCCCGGGGCTTGAACCCAGGACCTTCTTGCTGTGAGGCGACAGCGCTAACCACTACACCACCATGCCGCCCAAGTACATATTTTGAATAGTAAATGTACTCGAGTAAGAATGAAAAGCATTATGCATTAAAACTACACCTATAAGTACAGTTTAAGTACATGCAGTGGAATAAACATAACACCAGGGACTTTGGAACTTTTTTTTGTAGGAAGGGGTGCTGTAGATGGGGCATGGACTACTTCACCCATCGCACCGTTATCACTTTTGTCATGCCGCCCAACACAGCAGTGAACATCGGTGAATAATAATCAAGACGAAGTCGAGGTTATTATTCACCAATATTCACCGAGTCTGAGGAGGATAATTGTTTTAGTATAAATGCACAAGTCATTATTTAAAAAAAAAAATCACTTAACCTTCAAAAGCAGCATGCAAGTGTAATAAAAATGTGGGGTAGACTTGTCACTTATCTATACCAAGTCGCGTAAAATACTTTGTTTTGAAATCGATAAAATAAATCACAATTCCCCCTTACCTTTGAATAGTTTTAGACCAAACTTCATAGCATTTTTAGTGCTTTTAGGAACAGCATTTTCTTTCATAATTTGTAATTCTTCCTCACTTACGGTGACGAAGTGACCAGCCGCCATTTTTGCCGAGTCGCTTGAGGTGATTATTGAGAAATAGTCCAAATTTCTCGACCAATCAACAGTCACGATTTCCTATAATCACCTCCATATTTATACTAATTTTAAATATCAAATGATTTTAGGCCTCCACTTAGAACAAGAGCTGTAGCTCTCATCACTTCCCCCCCCTTCCTCCCTCCCACCCTTCCACCCATATAGAACTAGGGAGCAGCTTTAGAGCTGCAGCCTCCATTACCCACAACCCCTGCCCCGAACCACTGTCCCTCCCACACACACGACAGCATGGACTTGATATGGACTCATGTATAGGTGGTAGTGGTATGTGTTTGTGTGTCAGTGTGCGTGGGTGAATGAGAGCGAGATGTGTTGCTTTCATTATTGCACTTTATTAGCACCAGTGCATTTTACAGCCTACTGCTGCGGCCTCTACTTAAGGCCAATTTATGCTGACAACCCAGTCCTCGCAGATGGCGTCGCAGACAGCGTCTGCGTAGCCCCCCCCCCTTCGCAGACACTCTGCGCGCACCTCCCAAAAATTGTGACCACCGCAGAAGCCTCGCAGACAGCGTCGCAGACAAGAGGGCTCTGATTGGTCCACTCTACATCCGCTGTACACGCACTTCCGCTTCCCTACTTTCCCGGTTTGGTTTGTTTTCACAACCGCCATTTTTAAAAACACGAGCGAAGATGGAGCAGCACGAAGAGCGGTTGATCGAGGAAGTGAGGAAGTACGTACATCTATACGACTCCAGTTCTAGTCATTATAAGTAACCGGAGGATAAACACTCCACTAACCACACCCACCAACTACTCCTAGCGATTTCGCGACTTTGCGCCCCCTTGCGTTGTGGCGGTGAATAACATCGCGCACGCCTATTACTCCCCGCTCAACGATAAATTACAACTGTCTGCGAAAAGCTATCTGCGAAAGCCTTGTCGCAAGAGCATGCAGAGGCCGTTAGGCCTCCACTTAGAACTACATGCACTTTACATGATCCTGCCTATATGTATTTACCTTTTCTTATTATTTATAATTGTAACTATTTTTATCACCGGTCCTTGTCTTATCACTTGTGTGTGGGTGGGTTTTATTTTTGTGTGTGTGTGTGCCATATTGATTTCCCTTTATTTATTTATTTATTTATTTATTTATTTCCCTTTTAATTGCTGCTAGGAGAGTGCCAAACTGAATTTCGTTGTGAATCACAATGACAATAAAAATCCTTGATGATTTGAGAAGTATAAAGCCTTTCTTTTTCAAGAAGAGACTCTCAGTCCACTTGTGGTGGAAGAAGTATTCAGAAGTACCACACCATGAATATACTCCGTTACGAGTAAAAGTACATTTAAAACCTTACTTAACTAAATTTACTTCAAGTATCAAAAGTAAAAGTAGTCATTGTGCAGTAAAATGTTCCCTGTGAGTGTTTTGCTTCTATATGATGTTTGTGAATGAATATTACTGCTGCAGTAATGCGCATGTTGCATTTTACCGCTGTACATGTTAAAAGTTGAGCAAATTTTAATGACTTTATATAAGCGTGGGATGAGGTGACCAGATTTCTGAGAAGAGAACGGGAGACATTTTTGGCTCGGTGGTGAAAATATCATTAAAACCTCTGATGTTTTCATCTTTGTAATAAAAAGGGGGGACATTTCTGGTTTTCATGCATTTTGATCATGCATCGCATAAAAAGTGGGATTTTCCTCACTGACTGCGCCGTAGGCCGATTCTGCGTGAGGCTTATCATTTTTGACAGTTACACCACTAGGCTCTGAAAGCATGTATTCTTTATGTTGAAATTAAACATGAAAGACAGAAATGAAAGTCAGACAAATTTAAACACTAGTTCAGCACTTTATTTTGAAAAAGGTTGGTGCAGTAAAGGGAAGCTCTCGGTTATGGGGGCTGTCTTGGGAGGGGGGCTGCCCCCCCTTTCTAATGTCTATGGTTACTACCCATTTCTGCCAAATACAGCTGGTTCTGGTGCTCAGAAACATATCGCTAGAAGTGCCAGTGTTCCTCTTCTGTTAAGTCCCTTTTGTGCTACCGCCATGTACCTCCATTTGAGAAACACTGATGTAGACTGTCTAATGCCAATGTCATGTGTGCTATTATCATTTATTCTATCCACATTCACTGGATATGAGCTCTGATTGGCTACTCTACTACTAGGCTATCAGCTCGTATACCGTGAGTAGAGAAAAACAAAATGGCGGAGCGTGTTGCTGAACCAACCAAGGAGGAAATAAAAACTCTACTCGAAAACAAAACCCCAAAAAATACAAAAAAAAAGCAACAAAATATGGAATAAAAGTATTTGATGGTAAGAACATTTTTTTTTCAAGAATTATTATTATTATTATTATTATTATTATTATAGCATTTTTTTCACAAATTGCTACTGTCATTTCGCTGGTTTGTTTACATTCTAAGCGGAAATTATTTTGTCGGACGTTTTGTTTAAAGTTTTTATTTATCGAATTTGCAAAAAATAAAAATGTTCTGTTTCTCAAAATCCAGTGAATGTGGATAGAATAAAACAGTTACTCCAGTCAATCTCATCATACATGGTTTATAGCCGACGAGGCATGTAGCACTGAGTTGGTTATAAGCCTTGTACGACGAGCTTGAGTTAAATAGCTTTACATGGTAAGGATATAGAACATAATTTCAGAATGCCCAATCCAACTCTGATCATTTGTTATGTAATGGTCTGCAGGCTTTCGTCTAAACCGGGGCACAGGGGTGCTGCGCCCTCTTACTCTCGGCGTGCGCCCCCTTACCGAAATGCCGATTGAACCCCAAATCACACTTAGGCTATGCACTTATATGCTACTACACAACATGCAAGCTTTCTCAAAATGATCTTTTCTCTGTGAAAACATCCCAGCAACACCACGTGACAATGTGTCTGATCATCAAATACGTTATAATTACTCCCAAAATATTCCAATCATAGTAGATACACCGCCAGACGGTGCGAAAACAATCCGAATTGGCGTTTTCCAGACTGAGGCGCCATGTTGTTTAGTTGTTTACTTGTCGCGGCTGTTCTCGCGAGATTTGACATGGGTTACATACAAGGTCAGCTGACTTGTAGAGCGAGATTTCTCGAGACTGAATGACCTTTCACCCACCGGCACGGGAGTTTTTGACAGAAGTAGTTCGCGAGTTGTTTTTGTTGACACTTGGGCATTTAAAGATGTCATCCAGCGGCACGAAACGGAAGAAAGCCAAAGACTGTCCGGGGCAGAAGAAGATTACTTCTTTCTTTTTCAATGTTGACAGACAATTTGTTACAATTTCCCTCTCAGATAGCCTCAGAATGTCCCATTGTAGCCTCAATTTTTCAAAGGCTTCGCAAGGCAGAGGGGGGGACGGACAACCGGCACCATCCCCCCCGTCGCTTCGCTCCCTCGCCATGGTGAGCACCCTCATACTAAATTTTTCTAGAAAAAACCCTGGTCTGTACAGTAAATAAAAAGTAGGGGTGTAATGGCAACATGATGAAAGTGAAATAATTTAAAACTTAATTTTGACAGTATTTGAATGATCCATTCAGTCTTATAGCAGCGTATGACAAAACAAAAACTGGGCATTAGAATGGAACTTATTAGGTATACTAATGCATTTTTACATATGAGAAAAGTAAGTCATGATCTCAAGAAAACAATCTTTGTTTGCTTGAAATTGTGAGAAAAAAGGAAATGTTTGAAACTGCTCAAGCTCTCATTTCATGTCTTTTAAGGGTGCTGACTATTATATCATCTGAATTTTTTTTAAATTTTTTATTGTGAATGGTATTTTCCTATGTCTCGCAAGAACAATATCATGCGGACGAGATGTGATCATTTTGATGTGCTGAGGGTCACTTTCCTCTGTTTTGGGGCCGTTTTCCTCCCTCTTGAGGTAAACCGTATGGCCCTACGGAAACAGCCAAACACGAGGAGCTTTAACTAATTAGTATAACTGTGGAACTGCGTCACACCAAGATGGCGACGCGTAGAAAACATCGTGACTCTGCATCGACTTCAGAGAATTTTGAGTCGCAGAGATGTAATTTGTGGTTGACGTTCGTGAATAGATCCGTGAAACAAAAGACAAATATATCTGTTTTCTGTTACTGCATTTGTGTTATCGTGTCTTTCTCTGTAAGATCAAAACATGAGGTGTATAACTCCATACTCGCTACCATGGAGTCGAGCCCATAAGTTCTAAAGGTAAGATAGCTGAGCACTCGCTAGAATGACTTAGTTATCTGTCCAGAAAAATGACGTCATCGAACCTTGCTCTGTCTTGCAGTTGCATTCGCTAGGCAGGTTTTCCTTTTCTTTTCCGCTGGCTTATAGCTGGCGGGAGAGCCGAGTCTGTCATGTTTGTGCACATCAACTTGTTTTGGTTAAAAGTAGGCCAAACGCGCCCCACGGTGGTCACATGATACTGTTGCTCACTTGCTTGGGGAATCATAAAATGTGGGATGCATTTTATCTCGGCAAAACATTTACACAGAGGATACGCGGTGTGTGCAGCAGCAGAACATCTCGAAACTCCAACAGCTATAGACATAGAACATGTTGCCCAGAATTCAACTTTACAGTCAGCACCTTTTAAGATGCCTTCAAACTGCACCCAGTTGAAGGCGACATCAGTGTATCCTTGATGCTGCTGAGTACCCATAAATCTGTGCACCAGCTCCCTCAAGCAAAGGGGAAAAAAAAAGATGGCAGACTGAAATTCACAGAAAAGTGATTTTGTATACAAATATACATTTTTGGGCTTTTTTTTCCCCCTTAGATTTTTGAGAAGTTACCAAGAAACAAACATTATGATATAACTCTTTTTAACTAAATTTGTTTGATATGATTTGTGAGGCATCTGTTAGCCAACTAGCTAACTCTTTGGTTTAGTTACACGACGTGCTGACCTCACATGCTACTATAAATGCGATCCTAGAAGGTAGTTTGAAACAAACATCCTTAGAAGATGCCTTCAGTCGAAAGTCTTGCATTATAAGACACCTGGCTATTACGGAAACAAGGTCGGAACCTTCTGTTGCGAACACGGCCATGGCCTTTCTGGACATCTGTACCTTTACCCCATGTTGATTTCTACCCTGATTATGATGGTCTCTCTCAGGATGTCCATCTCCCCATCCACAGTACACAAGGTCTCGCTGAATGGTTTGATGCGCATGAATATGTTGCCAATTGAAACAATTCAGCACCTATGGAGATTTTTTGGAGCTCTCTCTATCACCATTACCAGAACATTAATCCAAGCAATTTCTTGTGGCATCTATGTCAAGGTAGTCTGGTTAACACCAGACCATATCACAAGTGAACAATGGTCTGGAGTCCGCCTATTGAATTTCTCGTAGGGGAGGTGTGGTTTACGATTGTCAACGGCCGTTTATTGGACGTTGCGAATGTCTATCATTTGGCGTATACGTAGTCCATGGCCAATCATGGCAGTTGTACCTGGTGACGTAGTTAAAGGGGCAAAGAAGAGAAGGAAAGAGAAAGAGAAGGCAAAACAAAAATAGGAAAACAATGGCACTGAACGATTACTGCCGTTTGTGCAAGACAAATATGAGAGAAGTTGGTTTAGTTAGTTTGGTTCATATCGCTCGCCGCCATGTTAAATGTGATCCGTAAACAGTCCCAAATAAACTACAAGCTTCCGTTTGTCGAGTAGTATGCGTCACCGTCTTTCCACCCCTCCCCACTCTCTGATTGGCTCCCTAACTCAGGCGAGCCTTTAGACCATAGTTTCCATGCTGTCTTTTCAGATCGGAACGATTGTGCAAAGCAGCATGGGATTTCCCAGGCTAATGTCAAGGTGCAATGAAGCTCTTCCCGTGGCCGGCGATAGCCCAACACCTCGCGAAGACACTTCATGTTGGTGTTTAGATTCACGCGTCTGAACAATACAGCAAATTTAAACAGTTATCCTCATTCTTTTTTTTCATTTTCTCTCTCAAAAACTCAAAGGAAAAAGTGAGTAAATATGAAACAAATATTTTTCTAAATTGTATATTACATCAAAGATGCCTTATTGCATCCATTTCCAATGGATTTAGCCTTGGCCTGGAAGAGAGTTCATCAGGTGGTACACAACCTTCATTGAGTGTTTCAACCCTTGACTACAACACTCTCCAGTTGGTGGGTCGGCAGTGGTGGCCAGGTCACTGTCCCTCTCCTCCAGGCTTCCAGCCAGTGTCTTCCCTCTTATGCCAGAGCCAGCAGTAGGCTCTCTCTGCCACTTCTCCCAACCTTCACACAGCAGTTTTCCTTTTCTGCCTTCTTACTCCGGCTTTTGATAGCAGATTCCAGACTGAATGAACTGGGAATCCTCGGCAGCCATCAGCCACGTCTTCCATCCTTTGTCCTGACAGTCCTGGACCAGCTGTTGGCACTTGGGCTTTTTCTTTCTGGTGCTTCCTCACAGTCCTCCTCCCATGGGATTGTTAGTTCCACCAGGATAACTTTCCTCTCCTCCTGCAACCACATGACAATATCTGGTCTGAGTTGTGGATATCATCTCCTCTGGGAATTAAAGTTTCCTCCCAAGGTCTGCCTTCATTTTCCATCCCTGGGTGGACTGCAAAAGGTTTTGTTTTGCTCTGCTTGGGATGGTGGGCTTCTGGCTCTCCTTTACCAAGTTGATGGTACTTTGAAGCAGTTTTAAGGCAGGGTGTTTTCTTTCTCCTTTCCTGCTCCAAGGTGTCAGTGAGCATTGCCAGCACTTTGTGATGCCACCTGTATCTCCCCTGGGTCAGAGCAGTTTTACACCCTGATAGAATGTGTGTCATGGTTCCTCTCGTACCACACAGACCACACAAGGGGGCTTCCCTCAATCCCCACCTGTGTAAGTTTACCGGGGTTGCAAGGGTGTCATATACTGCTTTGAGCAGAAAGGAAATGCAAAATGGCTCCATCCGCCACATTTCAGCCCGTGTGGTTTGTCCTTTTAGGCAGTTCCTACCAAGCTCCATGGCTTTAGCTTTTCTCCCTTCCTCCTCTAGATGTCGGACTTCATCCTGGATCAGCGTTCTCTTTTCCTTAGAAGTGAACATGGACCACTGTTGGAGATATCATGGACCACTGCTGGAGATATCTTATGTGATGTTCCTAGGCCTTGTCTTCCAATGCAAGAATTGCCCATGATGTCTCTAGTTCTACAAGAATCTTGACCACAGCAGCTTGTTAACCATTAAGCCTATGCATTATATTACACAACAACATATTAGGGCGGCACGATGGTGTAGTGGTTAGCACTGTCGCCTCACAGCGAGGAGGTTCCAGGTTTGAACCCTACAGCTGACGGGAACCTTTCTGTGTGGAGTTTGCATATTCTCCTTGTGTCTGCGTGGGTTTCCTCTGGGTGCTCCAGTTTCCACCACAGTTCAAAGACATGCGGATTAGGTAAAATACCCAGCCACTAGGGTTGTACATGACAGTGCATACTTAGGCCCTGTCCACACGGCAACGGATTCAGGTGAATCTGATAAAATTGTTTATCGTTTCGGCCTGGCGTCCACACGGCACCGGCGTTTTGGGTGCCCCAAAACGAAATCTTTTGAGAACGGGTTCCAGAGTGGAAAAATCTGGCAACGGCGCCATTGCGAAGTCGTCTGGATGAGTAGAACGGATTTGTTTACGATGACGTCACAACCACATGACTGTGAGTGCTTCACGCCGGGTAGAAGTGTAACGAACTCGATGCGAGTTGTCAACAAATAAAAAGGAAAAAAAAGGAGCGGTCTCACCTCTTCAGATGTTGGTTTAAGTCCGACAATACATTCCTCAAAAAGGGCGTAGAAGAACAAAGTAATCCATCAACGTGTAGCATTCAATTTATTCCGGACCATTAAAGAATTCTGGAGGATATCAGAATGTTGGCGTACCGGCTTCCATCTACCCCCATTCATTCCTCTTTCCGCGTCTCCATTCAAAAAACGAGCAGTAGAACGGATTTGTTTACGATGACGTCACAACCACATGACTAGAACAAGCAGCACTCTCGCGCACGTCATTCATAACAACAACAATGGCGGCCCCCATAGTAGTAGTAGTTTCAGTGTCTTCGATGGGACCGTCTTACAGCGCACGTAGAGGTGTGGCATGTGTATTGCATCGTTTTCAGCAAGCGTTGCGTTGCCATATGAACCTGATATTTTACTGATCCGTTGCCCATGTGGACGCGATATTTAAAAAAAAAAAATCTCGTTGCCGTTGTCGTGTGGATGTAGCCTTAGTGCCGGTCCCAAGCCCAGATAGATAGAAGGCCCAGTGTAAGATTAGCATGAGCAAAACTGGTTATTAACCTTCTGAAAATAAAGTCTCATCATATTTCTTTCAAAAACGTACGTGTTTCTCGGCTACTTCAAACAATGCAGGATATTTGCCAAACAAGTCCCTGTGAATTAAATGTTCGAGAATGCAAATGCATTAAAACAAGTGCATTGCAACCAGCATTTCTCAGAGCTGTGCCATTCTAGAAAATGAATCAAAACCATCTGACCAATCAGAATCAAGAACAGTGCCATAGTATAAGTGCACTTAGTCTGTATTGCACTGTGTTCATATTGAATATCGATCAGTAACTTTTATGGATATCTCAAAATACTGTTACGTTATATTTAGATAGTACTGAGGAATATGGTGCAAGATGAGTGTGCCTCTGGGGTAATGTTACTAGCTAGCACTTGCTCTGTCGGTTTGTTCATCAGTACAAGAACTAACCCTAACCCTTATTATGCTGTGCTAAAACACACCTTACAAATTTGTATGGGCATGTTAACAGGTTTGCAGTTGGGGCAAACTGTAAACCTGTTCTCCTGGAAGATTCTCATCTCTATCCAAGAACAGCTGGTGCATATCTTGTATCTTGGCAACAATCTTGAAGACATTTGCCCTTATTGCACCTTTTTCTCCAACTCGAGCAGTGTGTCGATCCCTCAGCAAGTACTCAGAAACTCAATGTTGGAGGCTCGAGCTGACAGGAAATTAAATTAGCCTTCCCGTCTTAGGGGTTTTAATTTGAACCCAGGGTAAACTTATCAGCTGTGCTCTTTTTGAACCTTATCTAAAAAGTGAGAGATCTTAAACTCCGATATGAATCATACCTCATGGGAAAAGCTCTTTTTTCCTTGGCTATTTTTTTTTTTACCCAGGAGAGCGCAACAAAGTGGTGGATTAGAGAAAAGGTGAAGAGTGTAAGCAGAGAAGAAAGGGAAGTGTGTCTCGACTTGCCTCTGCTGGAAGCGTCTAAATTCCCAGGTCAAGGCCAACAAACGATAATGATGTTTATTTTTGGAAAGCCAACAAACTGAACCATGACTTGTTGGATTATTAGGATAAAGGCACATGTGTGTTTGCTCTTGCCAGACTCCAGGAGTGAGGTAAGGTGGGGTGGTGTGGGTGAGTGGGTGTGGGGTGTTTCAGTGCTACACAGAAAGGAAACCCAC
Organism: Neoarius graeffei; assembly: GCF_027579695.1. Lineage (NCBI taxonomy): Eukaryota > Metazoa > Chordata > Actinopteri > Siluriformes > Ariidae > Neoarius > Neoarius graeffei. Next base: position 43,806,222 of record NC_083579.1, on the reverse strand, counting down.
AGCATAAAGCCTGTGGGTCTGTGCTGCTTCTTCTTTAGTGTTCTGCCTGATGGCAGGTCCGCTCTGACAGCTTCTGACATCAAAGTTTCTCAGGAAGAATTACAGTAGTGGTTTCCCATTGCCTTCTCCTGGATTATTATTAGAGGTTTTCTCCTCTCAACCATTCACACACACGTTCACACCTATGGACAATTTGGAGTAGCCACTTAACCGAACTGCGGGGGAAACCGGCGCACCCAGAGGAAACCCACACAGACACAAAACATGCAAACTCCACACAGAAAGGCCCCCGTTGGCCACTGGGCTCAAACCCAGAACCTTCTTGCTGTGCGGTGACAGTGCTAACCACTTACACTGCCGTGCCACCCCAGGTCTGTGCTGATAATCAGTTACATGATGTACAGTAATATGTTCAATATGATACTGATTGAAATGTAAGTTCAGTAAAGATTCTCAGTATCAGATTGGTGCATCTCTCTCTATTATTCCAACTGCAAAATGTTTTTAATACATTCGCTATTTCACAACTCTTCGTAACACTTCATTGCTGGAGGCATGTGTGCGCTAATAAAAAACAAGCGGATGACTGCTGTATACAAAACACTTTTTAAACACATTTAGCTCATTCCTTACTGTTTAAAGCTAGACGGCCTTTCGATTTCATAAAATCAGTGAAATTTAGTTCCCTCTGAAATTTGGTTACTGTGATATATGTTTATTTCTGTAATATCTCAAAAAAACAAAACCAAACCAAAAACAGGCCATTCCGTGGCTGGGAAGTTATTTAATTTGAAGGGATTCCCTAGCAAATAATGTGCATGAAATTGCTTGTTTCGTGCAGTCAAGCAGACAGGAAGTCCATGTGCACATGCACACATAGATTTACATAGAAGACTGGATTCCTCACCGCGTATTCCAGAACGTCCGCACAGGGCGGCCATCTTACCACAGACAAGGGGTATGAAGACTTACACAAGCCCAGCACTCGCATTATGATTTACAGGAAATCAAAGTACTGACTTTGATGACAAGATGATGTGTGTGTCTGTGTGTGTTTTAATTGTAGATGTTTATATCAGTATGTTTAGTTTTATTTTAACTGTACATTGGAGCCTAGTCAAATGAAATTTCAATCTTCTGTGCTAACTAGGGCTGTAACGATATGCGAATCGAAATCGCGATACGCAGAGCCACGATCCGTATCGCGATACAAGAAGGCAGAATCGCGGTACACTAGGGCTTTGACCTTGGCCCAAAAATCATATTCGAAGTTCGTTTGGAAATTAATCTAGACATTCGAATAGTATTCGAACTTTTATTAATTATATTATTCTTAAATGCCTCACTAACACCTCGGCATCAAAATTAAATATGATATTCAGTCCACCAGGGGGCAGTGTTCAGTCAATGTCAATAAGATTACGTGCAGGAAATACGAAATATTCAGGCGTGTTTTTACAACCACTACTAATGAAACGTGCAGTGTCGTAGTGATTGGCATTATACCGGCTGACACTTTTAACGTTACATAATCCACAAACTTCGTCGTTTGTCCGTTGCCTTTTTTGTGTGAAACGCTGTTCCTTCGGTTTCCTGGTTGCTTGTACTGATGAAAGCCTCTAAACTGTAGCCTCACTGACAATCAAAGGGGAACGTTTACAAAATGAGCAGGTACTGCTAGGCCTACACCTAATCTGTGAGTTTATAACACTGCCGTTCCGAGCCCATTCGTGTTGGCTTTTGAGAATGTTTGTTTTGAATGAGACCGGTGTCCGCTGTCATGTCACTGTTTCCTGCTCGCGTCTCTGATTCACAATTCAAACCAACACGGACACGATATGTTATAAGATCACAGATTAGTTTTACGTGCTCACTTCGTTAACTTATGAACTTCATGGTATGTAAATTCCACCATGTGTAGGCTAAATTAATTTAGGCCTATAGGCTACTTGCGCAAGTAAGCTAATAGTTTTTTTTTTTTTTTTAGCAACTATCCCAAGTTGACAAAAATAACAGCGCATGAAAGCATTACTGCGCAGTGTCGCATAGTCAGCTTGACGCTAACGTCTACAGGTGCCCAGATAAGACAAAAGACAATGACCTTCGCGATTCACATAAATTCCACAGACGTTTAAAAAAAAAAACCTGCGACCTGAACTGAAAACGTTTACAACCACATTCACAAAAATAAAAGAATTATGCCTAATGATACCATATACAGGTTCGAATATTTAGAGCTGCCTAATATTCGTTCGAACATCTCTTTTTTTCACAACATTCGAATTGTATTCGAATATCGAAGTTCGAAGTCAAAGCCCTACGGTACACCCTTTCAAACTTCTCCTCAGCCCAAAAACAGAGGCGCTTCCAAACTTCAATTTATGAATACTTTACTTTTTATTTAAATTACATTTTAAACTTACTTAAATTACTTTTATTTTTTATATCTATTAGTAAGTCGTTTTTTCGCCGACCTGCGACAATCTTCTGCGAGTCACGCAACGTCCACACTCGCCACTGGCAGAGCATTCATTTCTTTTAAGCGGTCGCCATTCTGGTTGCGACGCGGGGAGCGAATCTGTAAACAAGCAGCTCATTGGCTGGCTAGGTGTGCCACAAGCCAATCACAATCACTTGACCGGAAAGGCATGCAGTGTTGCCAGATTGGGCAGGTTTAGGTGCTTTTTGGCTGGTTTTGAACATATTTTGGGGTGGAAAACGTTAGCAATATCTGGCAACACTGAAGGCATGTCTGCTTGGGCGGAAGCCTTCTGCGGCAGTTACATTTTGACACGCGAGCAATGTTTCACCATAAAAATTCCGTAATTTCCATCTGTTTTCCGCGATCACAGAAAATCATTGGCCCTATGAGAGTGAGACAGTGAGAGAGCCACCACCCCCCCCCCCCCAAAAAAAAAAAAAAAAAATCTTAACGGATTTACACGATTTGGAAAAATGACTTTTTCAGAACCGAAAAAACCAGAGCTTCCGGCTCAACAGTATTATTTTGAGAAATAAAACAATCTTTGGATATACATTTGTTCATTTTTGCATACATATTACTCATTCTCTGCAGTGGTCTGAATTATTTGTTATTAAATAGTTAATGTAAGTAAGTAAATGTTAATAAGTCAAATTTACTACTTTAAAAAAACATTTAAAAAAAAATCGTGGGCGTATCGAATCGTGGGTCAAAAATCGCGATTCGAATCGTGAGTTGGGTGTATCGTTACAGCCCTAGTGCTAACATATATTGACTTTGACATGATAATCAGCTTTGAATGTTCTTTTTGTAAATTTTTGTAAATATTTTTATCCTTGGAAGTATAACCACATGCGATTAATTAAATGCTTTTTTTCTCACAAACTACCGTGAGTCGCTGTCACTGTTTTATACTATTACTTACTCGGGCAGTGCATTTGTTATTATGCTATGCTGTGAGTGCATTAGGTTTTTGAGGTGGATGAAGTATTTCTGAAGTTTCAGAAGTGAGTAAGCTGTTTATTTAACTTTAGCTTCCCCTACGGCCCTATCACATGTAAAAATATTTTCACTAAAAATTGTAAATAAATTGTATGGTTATTTGTCCTAAGGCCGCAGTTATCCATAAGTATGCAGTGTTAGGCTTCTCACAGCATAGGAATTTCAGCATGCATCCTGTCTTACAGTCTGTAGTATACTGAAATATTTTCGCCAAGCTATGCGTATTTTTTTAAAATGATTATTCATCATTAATATCATAAATACATACTTCTGTTTGTTTTTTTATATAAAAAACCAAACTGTTTGAATATCGATTGAAATTTGAGGAAGTTACGGTCATCTGAAAAGTACATATCGCTACCAACACAATGTAATGGGTAAGCCAGCTGTCTGAGGTAAGATGGCCGCCATGTGCGGACGTTCGACTTCGTTGACGGGCAACGGGGACGAGGCATCTAGTCTTCTATGTAAATCTATGCATGCACAGGTTTACCTTCTTCTTTTCCTTCTTCTTTTGGGTTTTACAGCAGCTGGCATCCAGTGTTGCATTACTGCCATCTACAGATTTACCTTTGACCGTGCACTGACAGTTCCATCATTCTGTCACTAAATGAACAGCTGATCACACCGAGGTGCTCGCTGACCGCCGATATTTATTAGTTTGGTCCTGTGTTTCCTTTCTTTCGCAACATAATGTCTTTTCTTCTCGCTTTCCGTTACTGTAGTCGGTCTTTCACATTTCATTCGCATTCTCCGTTTTTCTCTCCTGTTTCAAATTTGTATCCCACAATGCCTTGCGCAAATGGGCAAAGCCCACCATGTGATACATGATGTAGTATCTTGAATTGGGTCACAGTGAAGCAGGAAAAAATAGAGAATTTAGGGCCACATGGCCCTAACTTCATTAATTGTTCTATTTTTAAAAAAAAAACTAATAAAATTGGAAGTCTGTGATTCAAATTCAGTAGCTTTCGGTCCACTAAACAAAAACTGGGTGTCAGGGAAAATTCTTTTTATGATCTAGACTTGAAAAATCTGAAAGTCAGTCTACCTTTAAATCAGTGTACCACTGAACACCGATCCATATCACATGCTACCATTACGTCTCCCTTGTTTACGGAGATGAATAACACGCATCCAAACATAGAATATTATCACCAAAAAACCCCAAACCAAAAAACAAACCAAATCCAACAGCATTTAAGGAAACAGCAGTGGAGCTGTTTTTCAGAGTGATTACAGGAAGTGATGGTCCTGTGTTGTCAGATTTTTTTTTTTTGGTCTTAGGATAACATTAGGTAGCATGTTCGGATTTTGTTTGATTTACCCACATGTTTATAATGGCATGAGCCTGCTGAATGTTACTACTGAGTGTTTTATGCACTTCATATTTAATCCCAAATGGGTTTGACAAAACATTATTATACTCACACACGCACATTTCTCTTATAATGGCATAAGGACAGTAAGAGAAATGTGCGTGTGTGAGTATAATAATGTTTTGTCAAACCCATTTGAGATTAAATATGACCGAAAGACGCCATGCATCTTTCGGTCATCGTGCCGTTCAGTCATAGCTAATTGAAGAGCCTTTCTGAATTTTTGTGTCACTCTGAATCTCTTATTTTAGCTCTTCGCTGGCTTTGCCCTCTTCTCCCTAGCAGTAAAATTGATTAATCAAAAGCATATTGTCATTAATGTCTCAAACATTTGGGTAATATGTGCAGTCTAAGGCCAAGTTTACATTAGACCGTATCTGTCTCGTTTTCTTCGCGGATGCACTGTCCGTTTACCTTAAAACGCCGGGAAACGGGAATCCGCCAGGGTCCACGTATTCAATCCAGATCGTGTCTGGTCCGGTGCTGTGTAAACATTGAGAATACGCGGATACGCTGTGCTGAGCTCTAGCTGGCGTTGTCATTGGACAATATCACTGTGACATCCACCTTCCTGATTCGCTGGCGTTGGTCATGTGACGCGACTGCTGAAAAACGGCGCGGACTTCCGCCTCGTATCACCTTTCATTAAAGAGTATAAGAGTATGAAAATACTGCAAATACTGATGCAAATACTGCCCATTGTGTAGTTATGATTGTCTTTAGGCTTGCCATCCTTCCACTTGCAAGTGGTAAGTGACTTGCGCACAGCGGCTCAGTCCCGAATCACTGCTCGTGCGCTTCACTCGCACGCTCTGTGAGCTGCGCAGGGCCGGAGTGCGCACCCTCCAGAGGGCACTTGCTGTTCAGGGCGGAGTGATTTGGAGCGCAGCCGCTGAGGAGGAAGCGATGAGCCGCACTGACACATTTCAACTTGCGTGCCGAATTAGTCATGTGATTAGCGTATCCGTGTATTGGCGTTGCTGTGTGCACGCGAATCATGTATTGGTGTTGCTGTGTGCACGCTAATCGTTTTTAAAAACGTTAATCTGATGATCCGCTGATACGGTCTAATGTAAACCCCACCTAAATTGTTTAAAATTATTGCAGAGTTTGACCTGCTATTTAGTGTAACGGCTTTTTGACTTTGAAAGGTTGATTGCAGCTTCACGTTCATAACGTGTGGAAAAATGTTCTTCTCATGTGCATGTTCTCAATACTCAGTCTGGTTTATTTAAAATCTTGGCAAAGAGCCTACAGTAAATTATTAATAAGAATGGTTTATACTTGTGTTTATATCTTGTTAGGGGCCAAATGTTCCCACAAGGAAAGAAATATCTGACAGTTTTGACTTTGTGGGGACATCTGGCTGGTTCCCATGAGGAAAAAAATTGTGCAGAATGAAGCTTTTATTTAAAAAGCTTTCCTTTTGGCGACTAGGGTTAAGGTTAGGGTTAGATTTAGGTGTAGGCATAGCAGTTAATTAGCTGCATTGATGATTAGGATAATGGAAAGTCCACACAGACAGTAAGAGAAACGTGCGTGTGTGAGTATAATAATGTTTTGTCAAACCCATTTGAGATTAAATATGAAGTGCATAAAACACTCAGTAGTAACATTCAGCAGGCTCATGCCATTATAAACTTGTGGTGAACCGTTATTACCACCTTTTATTTCTCTCTCTTAATTTCTAGAACATTTCATATTGTGTTTTCCTGTGACTGTCGCCCCTTTCCGTGATTCCTCCTCCTTGCACGTTTTAGTTGTGTGCTGTTCTTGCCAGTAACGGCACGAATAACAATAGAGTCTAAAATTTTATCATGATCTTGTTTGCCAAGAAGCATACAGTGGCTTGGACAGGTCTCAAAAAAAGCAGTCCCTTAGTTTTCAGAAACGCAGCAACGCATGAACATACTATTCAGAGTCCAAAGATGTGGGGTGAAATTTGTATTTGGTGTTCTGTTTGAATCACACCGAGTATAGTGTATTTTTGTGACCACAATTAGGACCTGAAAAATGATTTTTATTTCATCATGTTTTTCTTATTTAGATCAAGAAAGCATACAGACAGAAAGCTTTAACCTGCCATCCAGACAAGAACCCAGACAATCCTAAGGCTGGTGAGTTGGTTTTGTATTTATACATATACACTCACCACTGGCCACTTTAATAGGCACAGCGATACACCTGCGCTTTTGTGCAATTCTCCAAATCAGCCAATCACGTGGCAGCAGTGCAGAGCCAAAAATCATGCAGATACAGGTTAAGAGCTTCCGTTCATATTCACATCAAACGTCAGAATGGGGGAAAAAAGTGCTCTTTGTGAATTTGACTGTGGCGTGGTTGTTGGTGCCAGATGGCCTGGTTTGAGTGTTTCAGAAACTGCTGATCTCCTGGGATTTGCTCGCTCCACAGTCACACTAGCATTTAAATAGAATGGTGTGGAAAACAACCAGAAAAAAAGATGATGAAAGAGGTCAGAGGAAGATGGTCATGCTATCTCGAGCTGAACCACTCTTTACAACCATAGCGAACAGAAAAGCATCTAAAACACAAACTTAGCTCGTGTTTTAAGTCGTTCAAATTCTGTAAAGCTCCTTTGCGACAATGTTTATTGTTTAAAGCGCTATACAAATAAACTTGACTTCTCATCTCATCTCATTATCTGTAGCCGCTTTATCCTGTTCTACAGGGTCGCAGGCAAGCTGGAGCCTATCCCAGCTGACTACGGGCGAAAGGCGGGGTACACCCTGGACAAGTCGCCAGGTCATCACAGGGCTGACACATAGACACAGACAACCATTCACACTCACATTCACACCTACGGTCAATTTAGAGTCACCAGTTAACCTAACCTGCATGTCTTTGGACTGTGGGGGAAACCGGAGCACCCGGAGGAAACCCACGCGGACACGGGGAGAACATGCAAACTCCACACAGAAAGGCCCTCGCCGGCCCCGGGGCTCGAACCCAGGACCTTCTTGCTGTGAGGCGACAGCGCTAACCACTACACCACCGTGCCGCCCATAAACTTGACTTGACTAGATAATTGCATGAATGACCAGGGATACCGGTGAGCCTATTAAAGTGACCAGTGATTGTATATATTTTTTTAAACTTTTACTCATGTGGCATTCTTTTACCCAAAACAATTTAGCAATGCGGAAGAATCTAATTGTTGCACGAAACTGTGCACTTTAAGGGTTAATCATTTTCCTCTGTAGCCCAACAGTGGCTCTGTGGTGCTCATGGGATCAGAACCACTACATAGTTTATATACATTTTAAACAGAAATGCCTTTTTAACAGGAAGTCTCTGTTGTATTGTACTGTTTATAGAAAAACTCAGCTGTGCCATTTTAATTTTGTGATTTTCTTGCCAGTAACAGCATGACTAACAACAACTTAATACCTTATCATGATCTCATTTGCTGTGATGCATTTGCCATGTTCATGGGAGAAAAGTTTTGGATGCATTCTACAGACACAAGGTAGAAGGAACAAGCTTAGGCCAGATGTTCCTAGGGCAGTGCAGAAGTTGCACAGCTTGTTTATTTATTGGAACCCTGCATAAAGCGTGAACAGTGGGCTTGGGGTTTTAATAAGTTATTTCACACGAAGCCATTATTATTATTATTATTATTATTATTACTATTATTATTATTATTATGTATGAGCATGGTTTTAAGAGTAATCTTAGTGTGGCAACTACTTGTCAGATTATTAGACAGACTGAACGATTTATCATGTTTTGGTGTCCGATAGTGGAAACAAACTAATGCCACCAATTAGACTGGAACCTAAATACTTTATTTCTCTTACATTATCACCTCATTGAGTAGCTCTCATGTCTCTGATTAGCTTTAGTGGTTAAAGCACTATTTTACAAGTACAGAGGGGAGATCAGTCAGTACCAAAAAGAAAAAAAAAACAAACCAAAAACATAGTAGCAAGTGAAAATTTCCTGAATATAGTCAGATTCATTTAGTATTTCTAGGCATGTAATGATTCACCCAATTCATGATTTGATTCAATTCACGAAAATGGGTTCACAATTAGATTTTTGTACAATATTTTTGAAAAAATATTAAATGAAAATTTTATTACCAAAAAAAGCAACGTTTATTTTCCTATTCTTTATTTAAAAAATTATTCCTTTTGTTTAATAAAAAATTACTTTGTTTAATTTTCTTAATAACCAACAATTTACCCACATTTGTAAAGGTTAGAGTAAGATATAATAGCTTATGAACTAAAATGTTTGTTTTATTAAAAATGAAAAAAGTTAATAATAAATAGGCCTTTTCTTAATAAACTTTTATGAACATTTACTATCTCCATTTTTCTTCCCTTTCTTTATCTTTCAGCAATTTATAAAAAGAGAGCTCAGATTTCTTGTTAATTCTAGTTGTCCAATCAATCACGCAACAGCTCTTTCCCATTTTAGATCTGGTTTTTTTTTTTTTCATGGCATTAGAGCTGTGTTGTAATTATACAACCCTCTTCTGTCCAAACATCGCAATTACAGCTACGAAGAACTAAGAGATTACGCAGCCTGATTGATTAAGTAATAATCATGATTAATTTTTTTATTTGATCAATTTGAATCATCATAAATTTGTATCAGAATTTATAGTTGCACCATATATCCTTACATGCCGAAGTACTTCCTATTTTAAGATTCCAGTAAATCAAATATAGTAGTATTCAACCTATTTCTAAATATTTTTACACGTTTCAAGATTTAAATTCTTATTCTATTGACAGATAATTTTGTTTCTTTCTTGATTTAAAAAAAAAAGCACAAAATTGCCTGCCGATGGAACAGCCTTGAAATTAGTAAGAACTAATTTCATTTTTAATCGTCTTTAATTTGGTTTATTGTACTCTTATAATAGGAAATAGTTAAATTTGACAATATTCAAAGTAGTTCCACTTGCTAAAATGCCTCAATTGCTCCAGGTCATTGAGAGCACAAAGACTTTCTTCTTTCCCTGTCAGTATAAAGTGTCATTATTTATACATTAACATTGATGTACAGTTTCATTATTGTCATTAAAGTGGATTATTCTTTTTCCCCTGTCAGTATAAAGCAGAACGGAATTTGTCATGTGACTGATGCTGTTATTATTCTGATGCTGCACATTTTCAGTGTAGCTATTGCTTGCTGTGTACTTATCTATACTTATTACATTACATTAACGGCATTTAGCAGACGCTCATCTACCAGAGCGACGCACAACATACCCAGAGCAGCCTGGGGAGCAGTTAGGGGTTAGGTGCCTTGCTCAAGGGCACTTCAGCCATTCCTGGTGGTCCAGGGAATTGAACCAGCAACATTTTGGTCCCAAAGCAGCTTTTCTAACCAGTAGGCCAACCAGACAGTGGCTTCCCCTGTCTTGCATTCATGCTTGTCTGACATTGTCACACCGTAATCGCCACTGTAAAATTGTATATGGATGGGATGATAAAATGTACATAAAATGGAGGAATGGTTTAAGGGTTGTCATTAGCTGATGCATCTGATCCACACTAGACTGTGTGGTGTTCTGGTCCCCCAGGATGGTGAGTGAACAATATATTGTGCATCCTTTTTCCATTTCCATTTTTTCATTTGGAAGACTTGACTTGCAGTCAAACTGCACAGGTTAGAGTTCAGGGCTGAGCAACACTGACAGTTTGGTAGTACTGGGATTCAAACTCATAACCCCAGTAGTTCAGAGCTCTAACTGCTAAGCCGCCACTGCCTTCCAAGCTGGAGAGCAATGAAGCTTGTTGGCACCCCAAACTAGAAACTATGTTTGATCACTTACAATGGAAGACGTGTGTCTCTTTTTTTAAAAGCCTTGTGCTTTCAGTATTGTACTATTTTAAAGCATATGGAGCCATTCCAGCATATTTAGGTTGAGTTAATCTTGCCTTTAACCCAGGCATCATTCTCACAAAGGCCTGTGGCTAATGTGGTTAGTGGTTCAGACAGATCCAGGCAGTTTTTTCTTATATCTCCACACCACGGGTCCCTTGGGACAGTCCAGAGGACATAACTCAACAGGCTTGGAATTGTAATTCAATGTTCGAAAACGTGAATCTGCACCTTGGACAAGGAAGTTGCACGGCATGGTTTCAATTGAGGCTCATGCGGTCTCTGGACGCCGTGGCTGAATCCTGATTAAGCCAGCAAACGAGGGGGTAATGGAGGTTCAGAGCCAACGAGATGGGTCTGGTTTTCCCAGAAACGAAAACCGAGAAGGCTGCAGAGAATGCAGCCTCAGATGCATGTCATTTACGTTCTCACACGACAAGGGGAAGACATGAAAGGGGCAGAAAAAGGGGGAGAGACGAGGTTCTCTTGTGGATACCCAATGTCTTGTGGATTCTCAAAATTCACCGAGGCAATTTTTATTAATATTATATTTTACTTTGCTAGTGCAAGCAGACCTTGAAGACCATATTAGTGCATTTTTACCAAATATAGCGCATTACTTGCTCTGCACAATTTGTCAGCTCCATCTGTGTCCTCCATCAGTGGAAAGAAATCACCACAGGACCACTGCTGCTGCAGACCAGATATTAGCGTGGTGGATTATTCTTAACACAACCGTGACAATGACATGGTGCCGGTGTGTGTAACAGTTCCAAGTGTAGTCTCTAAACGTACACCCATAATGTAGGTGTATGAAAAAAAAAAGTTGACACCAAATGTTAAAATCCCTGCAGCATAGCTGCTCCTTATACACTCGTACACACAACATACACACCCTTCCTACCATTGCTGTGCTAAGAACAATTCACCACCCTCCAGGTTGGTATCTGGTCGACGTTGGTCCTATGGTGGTCCCTTTCTACTCATTCCGAGTTACGGACTGGCTACAGTCAGTTATTACACACGCAAACACAATGAACTGTGTGGTAGATTGAATTGATCATTGGCCAAAACCTGCTAATGCAATATCCAAAGGAATCACCGAGAATGCTGTTACCGAGATACCGAGAATGCTGTTTTTACAGTTCTCTTATTGTTAGAGACTGGGTTAGTATCAGATAGATGAGAACAAAAATGCATTTTGACAGCTTGTCAAAACAAATAAGACCTGCCTCTAGTTCATGACTGTCACAGGTTGAACTGTCCAAACTCAGACGTGATTAAACTATGAAACGGGTCATTGATGACCTAAGAATTTTAAAAGGGCAAATTTAAAATGACATAGAAATTGGCAAAAGTCTTAGGCAGATGCAAGGAAATGCTGTAAAGCAAAGATGTCTTCAAAAATAATGAAGCTAAACTTTTCTACATAAGGAAATACTATTCAAGGTTTTATAAGGAAATAAGCTGTAAGTTTTCCTGAGTATCTTGCAGAACCAGCCACAGGTCTTCTGGACACTTCGACCGGCGCATTTGCTTGTTTTTGTGCAACAAAACCTAGCAGACTTCATTATTCCTTTTATTTATTTATTTATTTATTTATTTATTTTTTGGTCTGAGTGGTCTATTAGGTAATATATTGCTTTTTTTTTTTTTTTTTACTGACAAACATTTTTCAGTAACATTTAATTTTGTTAAATTTTCACATTTAATATGCAGTTTTCATCAACATTAATTGGACATGGTCTTCAAGACAATCATGTAATGTGATGGTGATTGACTCTCCAAACATTTGCTTGATATGCTTAAAGCTAGACGGCCTTTCGATTTCATAAAACCGGTGAAATTTAGTTCACTCTGAAATTTGGTCATTGTGATGTATGTTTATTTCTGCAATACCTAAAAAACAAGCAAAAAAAAACCCCAGGCCATTCTGTGGCTGGGAAGTTATTTAATTTGAGGGGATTCCTGAGCAAATAATGTGCATGAAATCACTCACTTCCTGCAGTCAAGCAGACAGAGGAAGTCCGTATGCACGTGTGCAGGTTTGCCTTTTTCTTCTTCTTTTCCGTCTTCTTTTGGGTTTTACAGCAATTGGCATCCACAGTGTTGCATTACTGCCATCTACAGGTTTATCTTGACCGGGCACTGACAGTTCCATCATTCTGTCACTAAACGAACAGCTGATCACACCGAGGTGCTCGCTGACCACCGATATTTATTAGTTTGGTTGGTCTTACGCTGCCTTTCCTTCGCAACATAACGTCTTTTCTTCTTGCTTTCTGTTGCTGTAGTCGGTCTTTCATGTTTCATTCGCGTTCTCCATTTTCCTCTCCTGTTTCAAATTTGTATCCCACAATGCCTTGCGCGAACGGGGAAAGTCCATCACGTCATGCATGACGTAATATCTTGAATTGGGTCACGGTGAAGCAGGAAAAAATAGCGGATAATTTATTCATTAATTGTTCTATTTAAAAAAAAAAAAACAACAACCAAACAATAAAATCGGAAGTCTGTGATTTGAATTCAGTAGCTTTCGGTCCACTGAACAAAAATAATTGGGTGTCAGGGAAAATTATTTTTATCACCTACACTTGAAAAATCTGAAAGGCAGTCTACCTTTAAATTTTTGGCAAAGTATTACAAGTACAGTGGGACTTGTAATACTTTGCCAAAAATTTAAATGGGTGGATGGGTTCCCTTTTGAGTCTGGCTCCTCTCGAGGTTTCTTCCTCATGTCATCTGAGGGAGTTTTTCCTTGCCACCGTCGCCACAGGCTTGCTCATTGGGGATAGATTAGGGATAAAATTAGCTCATGTTTTAAGTCGTTCAAATTCTGTAAAGCTGCTTTGTGACAATGTTTCTTGTTAAAACCGCTATACAAATAGACTTGACTTGACTGCCATATCCGTGGGGGACGCGTTCCAAAATCTAACAGGGAAAGCCGAAACTGTCAGTAGTAATGAAGCATATATAAAGCATGTGTACATACAGCCCGATGATAAAGTTCAACTATTTAAATTATACACAATATGATGTCAACAACAGTAACTAATAATAAAACAATTATAATAGTATATTTTACAACCCCGATTCCAAAAAAGTTGGGACAAAGTACAAATTGTAAGTAAAAACGGAATGCAATAATTTACAAACCTCAAAAACTGATATTGTATTCACAATAGAACATAGACAACATATCAAATGTCGAAAGTGAGACATTTAGAAATTTCATGCCAAATATTGGCTCATTTGAAATTTCATGACAGCAACACATCTCAAAAAAGTAGGGACAGGGGCAATAAGAGGCTGGAAAAGTTAAAGGTACAAAAAAGGAACAGCTGGAGGACCAAACTGCAACTCATTAGGTCAATTGGCAATAGGTCATTAACATGACTGGGTATAAAAAGAGCATCTTGGAGTGGCAGCGGCTCTCAGAAGTAAAGATGGGAAGAGGATCACCAATCCCCCTAATTCTGCGCCGACAAATAGTGGAGCAATATCAGAAAGGAGTTCGACAGTGTAAAATTGCAAAGAGTTTGAACATATCATCATCTACAGTACATAATATCATCAAACGATTCAGAGAATCTGGAAGAATCTCTGTGCGTGAGGGTCAAGGCCAGAAAACCATACTGGGTGCCCGTGATCTTTGGGCCCTTAGACGGCACTGCATCACATACAGGCATGCTTCTGTATTGGAAATCACAAAATGGGCTCAGGAATATTTCCAGAGAACATTATCTGTGAACACAATTCACTGTGCCATCCGCCGTTGCCAGCTAAAACTCTATAGTTCAAAGAAGAAGCCATATCTAAACATGATCCAGAAGCGCAGACGTCTTCTCTGGGCCAAGGCTCATTTAAAATGGACTGTGGCAAAGTGGAAAACTGTTCTGTGGTCAGACGAATCAAAATTTGAAGTTCTTTATGGAAATCAGGGACGCCGTGCCATTCGGACTAAAGAGGAGAAGGACGACCCAAGTTGTTATCGGCGCTCAGTTCAGAAGCCTGCATCTCTGATGGTATAGGGTTGCATTAGTGCGTGTGGCATGGGCAGCTTACACATCTGGAAAGACACCATCAATGCTGAAAGGTATATCCAGGTTCTAGAGCAACATATGCTCCCATCTAGACGACGTCTCTTTCAGGGAAGACCTTGCATTTTCCAACATGACAATGCCAAACCACATACTGCATCAATTACAGCATCATGGCTGCGTAGAAGAAGGGTCCGGGTACTGAACTGGCCAGCCTGCAGTCCAGATCTTTCACCCATAGAAAACATTTGGCGCATCATAAAACGGAAGATATGACAAAAAAGACCTAAGACAGTTGAGCAACTAGAATCCTACATTAGACAAGAATGGGTTAACATTCCTATCCCTAAACTTGAGCAACTTGTCTCCTCAGTCCCCAGACGTTTACAGACTGTTGTAAAGAGAAAAGGGGATGTCTCACAGTGGTAAACATGGCCTTGTCCCAACTTTTTTGAGATGTGATGTTGTCATGAAATTTAAAATCACCTAATTTTTCTCTTTAAATGATACATTTTCTCAGTTTAAACATTTGATATGTCATCTATGTTCTATTCTGAATAAAATATGGAATTTTGAAACTTCCACATCATTGCATTCCGTTTTTATTTACAATTTGTACTTTCTCCCAACTTTTTTGGAATTGGGGTTGTAATAAAAGTTATGTAAATGTAGTCTCTTGTGTGCGCTCTCTCTCTCTTGCTCTCTCTCACGATTGAGATTCTGACGTTTTTGCTAAATATTTTCAGTTCCCAGGGTAAAGCGCAGATAAGTGAACCCGCTGTTACTGAATGAGCGTATACAGCGGTCCCACAGTGCAGAAAACATGCATTATTTATGCATTTCTGTAAGTCATGAACTGATATTTATGTCCCATAACTGCACTCTCTCCCTGTTCATACACATTCCAGACTTTGTTTTCAGTCTGCTTTCAATCCATAAACCTGAGAAAGAAAGCAAGATCAATATCCCCTTGAGCATAATGTATTAATGAATAATATTTCAGCCACGGATCATATTGGTTACGCCACAATTATTATTTGTTATACCACATGATGAGTAGTCACACCAAATGATGAGAAATATGTCTAGCTGAAAGTATACACAGGTGAATGTTTTCCGAATTTTAACAAAGTCTGACAAATCCTCTAGATGTTTCCAAGCATCACTGACCAGATAATATTTCCGAACAACTTCGGACAAATTTTGTTAGTGAATTGGGGGGCTGTTAGGGAGCTATATACCAGGCGATCAGCCATAACATTAAAATCATTGGCAGGTGAAAAGAACAACATTTATCTTGGTAGAAAGGCACCTGTCAAGGGGTGGGATCTATTAGGCAGCAAATGAACAGTCAGTTCTTGAAGTTGATGTATTGGAAGTAGAGTTGCAAAATTCCGGGAATTTTCAAAGGTGGAAACTTTCCATGGGAATTTTCGGGAATTAACGGGAATTTTTGGGAAAAGACTGGGAATTTTGAAAGTGGACATCAATTAAGTAAGTGTAAAAAAATATTGTAGCATAATCTTGGTTAAAAGAGGCAGATTTATGGGAATAAAGTTGTGCATAGCACGCTGTTACTCACTCACATGGACAAAACATGTTATTTTCTCAGGAGCCATTGAAGCCACACCCCTTACATGCATTTTGCATCCCTCTATCACATGCACAATAACTTCTAGAATTCTGAAGAGCTAGAACTGTTTTAAATACAAACTGCCGAGATCACACATTACAGACAAAGGACTACATGCCATCAAGTAAGTTTTGAGGATGATTTTTTTATCGATTATGGTATTTAAGTAAAAATGAAAAGGTATAGTAGAATAAATCTAGTGCTAATTTACTTGCAAATTAGAATTGTGCCATTTCATTGAAGTAGTTAGCTTGTGATGCTAGTTACAGCAAATTGTGCTAGCTTAATGGGAAACCAGATAAGCTAAATGAAAGCTTCCTATGAACATTTCATGTAAGAAAACTAAATTTAATGCTAGCTTACTGGTAAAAATAAATGTAAATGTAAGATAATTAGAACATTTCATTGAATAAATTCTCATGCTAGCTAGCTACAGCAGAATGTGTTAGTGCTAGTTTAATGGGACATCAGATGTGCTAAAATGTTAACTGTGTAAATGTTTTGTCATCTTATTTCACAGAAAAATGCCACGCATGTGTAAAATATAAATAATTAATAAAATAATTAAATAATTCCCCTAAATTACCGTAATTCCAGTGCTTTTTTTTTTTTTTGAAAATTCCCAAAATTCCCGTACCAAAGTTTCCACGGAAACTTTCCGGAAATTTTCCGGGAGTTTTCCACCCCTTTGCAACCCTAATTGGAAGCAGGAAAAATGGGCAAGCGTGAGGATCTGAGCAGAGGATCTGACAAGGGCCAAATTGTGATGGCTCGATGACAGAGTCAGAGCATCTCCAACATGGCAGGTCTTGTGGGGTGTTCCCGGCATGCAGTGGTTAGTACCTCCCAAATATGGTCCAAGGAAGGACAACTGGTGAACCAGCGACAAGGTCACGAACACCCAAGGCTCACTGATGCATATGTGGCGTGAAGGCTAGCCTGTCTTGTCTGATCCCACAGAAGAGCTACTGTAGCACATATGACTGAAAAAGTTAATGCTGGCTATGATAGAAAGGTGTCAGAACACACAATGCTTTGCAGCTTGCTGGGTACTGGGCTGCGTAACTACAGACTGGTCAGAGTGCTCATGCTGACCCCTGTCCACTGCTGAAAGCACCTACAATGGGCATCAGAACTGGACCATGGAGCAATGGAAGAAGGTGGCCTGGTCTGATTGGTCATGTTATGGCTGATCGGTGTATGTATGCTTGCATAATTATTTTATTTATTTTTAAAGACTATTGCATTTCATTCGTGGTGGTCTGGTCGCCCGAGGCAACTTAATTTGTCATTTGGCGGGTAATTCCTGTCACTAGCCAGCCCGGCTGGCTAGTTGAAAATAAAAAATATATATGAAGCGAAAATTCAGACTAGGGCTGTGCAATATATCGAATATACACGATATATCTCCGAAAATTCTGTGTGAGATACATAAAATTATTATATCGTAACTATCGAGTATTTTATGGTCATCTGCCGACTTGCGTTTGTTTCGTGTTTGTAGCGTTTGTTTAAAACCTTTTCCGGTGGTTTTCTCCCTGTCCCTCAGGCAGTAACGTGAGAGGTAAAAAAAACAATAACGTCACACACTCGCCAACCAATCCTGGGTGACATCTGAAAGGAACTTGCGGGAAGATTTTCTAGTTTTGATTTACAGCGCTGACTCAGTTCGTGCAATCGCTGGTGTTGCATAGGCTACCGTGTAAGCTCTGTCAATTTCAGCGACAAATTAAAAATGGAAGCGGACGAATTGGTTCCTAAAAGAACTAGTAAGGGGTCAGTCATCTGGCATTTTTTTTTGGATATCGCGAGGAGGACGTGGAACAGCAAATGCCAATTTGTAAAGTGTGCAAAAAAAAAACTTGTCATCATGAAAGGTAGCAGCACAACAAATATGTTCCATCACCTGAAAACTCACCCGGTACAGTACGAAGAGTCTCTTAAACTCCGAACTACTTGCCCACGAGCTAGACCCCCCCCCCCCCCCCCCCACACACACACACACACACAAGCTAAACAAATGACCATAGCAGCCTCGTTCTCCAAAGCCACCCCATATGAGAAAACGAGTCAGAGATGGAGAGCTATAACGGATGCAATCACTAACTTCATTGCCGAAGACATGATCCCGATTAGTATAGTGGAAAAACCAGGCTTCCAAAAATTACTAAACACACTCGATCCCAAATATGAGTTGCCTGGTCGCAGACATTTTACAGAGAAGGCAATACCGGAATTATACACATCTGAGAGGCAGAGCCAGAAAACATTCAGTTCAAAAGTGTGCAAAGAGAAAAATTATGTTTTAATTTTTTTCAAGTTGATTCCTAGTCAATATGAAGCTCCTAACGCTTTCTCATAAATGGTTAAATACAGAAAGCATGTTGGACATATTTTGGGTGCTATAGTCATGATAGTAAGTATATTTGTTTTCAATACTCATACACCAAGTTGCCAAGTTTTCCAATATATTATTATTTGTTGATATTATATTATGGTGCTCTGTGTTGTTCTCATTTATGTATTTAACAACAGTAACAAAATACTCGGGTCTTGAAATAAACGCACATTAGTCATGAACAATGGTAACTACTCTCATCTCATCTCATTATCTCTAGCCACTTTATCCTTCTACAGGGTCGCAGGCAAGCTGGAGCCTATCCCAGCTGACTACGGGCGAAAGGCGGGGTACACCCTGGACAAGTCGCCAGGTCATCACAGGGCTGACACATAGACACAGACAACCATTCACACTCACATTCACACCTACGCTCAATTTAGAGTCACCAGTTAACCTAACCTGCATGTCTTTGGACTGTGGGGGAAACCGGAGCACCCGGAGGAAACCCACGCGGACACGGGGAGAACATGCAAACTCCGCACAGAAAGGCCCTCGCCGGCCACTGGGCTCGAACCCGGACCTTCTTGCTGTGAGGCGACAGTGCTAACCATTACACCACCGTGCCGCCCCGGTAACTACTCTCTTTTGTGTTATTTTTGACAGAAGTAAAATTCATACATGAACAAATTTTGGCTAGTTGATTTTCTGTTTGGCTAGTTACTTTGGAAGGTAACTAGTCCGGCTGGCTGGTGAAAAAAAAATATGAATTTCGAGCCTTACTTTTTTTTTTTAATACTACAGCACTGTTTACTTCTGATAATTCAGAAGGCTTTGATTCATCTTCTGTAAGAGCCGCTCTGAAAGTATATCCAGCTGTAAAGGAAATCACAGATTTATATTCATGCGCTCGTTCGACTACATGAATATTTGTATCCTAAGAACTTACACAAGGACTTCTTGTAGGACAAGCCACGTAACTTTAAAGAATAAGTAGATTTTAAGATTAAAAAAAAAAAGTAAACTTTGGCATGGTGAAGTTCTCTATGCGAAGACATTTATTTAGGGTTTTTGGAAGAAGTTTTCTGTGTCAGCGCTTTGTAGCAGTTAGCGGTAAGGTCGATACTTCAAGTTTTCTGACATGAGGAATTATTCAGCGTAGAGGAATATGATTTTTGCTGTAACAAGATGCATTCTTTGGCTTCTTTAGCTACTAGAGAGAATTAAAAAAAGAGGCTGGTGAGGGAATGACTGTTTCTTGCTGATTGGGGAAGTCACAGCTTAATAGTTAGAGAAGCAGCTTTGGAACCATAAGGTTGCTGGTTCGATTCCCTGGACCAGCAGGAATGGCGGAAGTGTCCTTGAGCAAGACCCCTAACCCTCAGCTTCTCCCCAGGTTGCTCTGGGTGTGTTGTACATCGCTCTGGATAAGAGAACTGCTAAATGCCATCATCGTAATGTAATGATGTGTTTCACGGTCATTCTCCAGTGACGAAGGAATAAAACGATACATAATCAAGAGAACGTTGCAACGATTCTAATCTGAATTTACACAGTATAATTTGACTCCGAGGACAGAACACTTTGTCCCACACAGAGGAGACTTTTCAATGTAAATACAGTATCAAGATTAACAAAAGTACTTGATCAACGGTAGCAAGTTCTTTAGCCAAGATCTTTTTTTCCCATTTTCTTTTTGCCTCAATCCAATTGGAGGTAGCACATTGAATTCTTTTTTTTTTTGGTGTTATGATGTGTATGATTGAGCGATTTAATGATTGTTTAAAATGAACAGTCAGTTTAATGCTCAGGGCAGTCTCCAGGCTTATGTGCGTGCTCCATCTCCATCATTTGTTAGTGAGAAACAGAAAGGCAGTTATGCCAGAAGAGAGTCATTAAAGTGCTGCAGGAGAGTGGGCTCTGGGATTGGGGGGGACCCCTTTCTTGTCAGCCCCTCCACAGGGCTTAATAGGAATTGCGGCAGGGGGCCTCCAGGTTTACGTGAGAAAAGCGGCAGGGCATCATTAGAGGAAACAGCTTTCGTGAGACTGAGCGCCCTCTTTTAATTCTGCAAATGTGGGTTAACATGAACCACTCGCAAATTGCCTACCCGATCATTATAATTATTTAAGATCCCTCGTTTAGCTGTGAACATGCACGTGCGAACCGTGGTCAAGTTACCATATTCTCACCACACAGAATGTTTCCATTTATTTTTTTTTTCCTTTTTAAGCATTTCTCTCCCCCCAGCCTTTTGCGCGGTAACCGTCAGTCAAACATATGTTTTGAATGGTGATTTCATGGTTTTGTCTTTCGTGCGAAGAAGACACACAGGCACAACTGTCCTTAAACTTAACCATAAACTGGGCCTGTGTTTAATTGTACTTGATTGTTCATTGTTGTCTGTCGTACACAGCTGAGCTCTTCCACCAGCTCTCCCAGGCCCTCGAGGTGCTGACTGATGCTGCGGCAAGGGTAAGAAAATTGTCTAAACAACACAAAATGAACTACTACTCATCCAGCACTCACACTGAAACTTGTACAAGGCAGCATTCTACCATGCGCTTTTCTTCTTAAACATGCAGGAACTGCAGCATTAATAGTCACGAGGTTGTTTTTAAGAGGATCATACACCAATAATTGAAAACAGTTCTGTTATGAGTGCTTGCTTCAAAATGCCTTAAAATTGCCTGAACATAAAGCAGAGAGTTTTCAGGGTTTATTTTAAACCCATCTTTGATGTAGTTTCTCCATCATGAATGTATTATATCCAGGCTGCCTACGACAAGGTCCGTGCTGCCAAGCAAAAAGCCGAGGAGCGAAACAGGAGACTAGATGAGAGGCGAAAAAAGATCAAATTAGGTAACACATCTTTCTCTCTTCCGCGTGTTGGCATTCTTCACCCTTTTTTCTGATCTTGTCTGATTCCGTTATCAAATACAATTTGCCAAGAGTGCCTTACAGAGTTCAGTCATTTTGTGCTCTGCTGTTTGGATGCTTTCAGGTTATGTTTAATTGTCTTTTTAAATTTATTTATTTATTTATTTTTTGGGTACATTGGCCTGCAGACTTAGAGGCTCGTGAGCAACAAGCAGAGGCAGAGGCAGAGGCAGACTTCAAAATCACCAGAACATTACAAGAAGAAGTAAGAACTGGGACTTGGAACAAAAAAAATTGGTGTTTCTTATGTTACAGTCATTGAAAAATTGTATATATACTCTACATTTACAGTACCAATCAAAAATTTGAACACCCATACTCATTCATAGGTTTTTCTGTTTTTTGTATTTTCTACATTGTAGAACAATACTGAAGACATCAAAACTATGGAGGAACAGATGGAACATATATAAAATTTACCAGCTTAAGGTCGGTCCGTATCGTGAAATACCATGACCGAGGTCTTGAAAATACTGACCGAGGCCTCTGGGCCGAGGTCATTATTTTCAAGGCTGAGGTCACGGTATTTCACGATACGGACCGACCTTAAGCTGGTAAATTTTATATATATATATATATATATATTTATATTTATATATATATATATATATATATATATATATATATATATATATATATATATATATATATATATTTACCAAATTCTAACAGAAAATGAGAGCGCCCAAAAGGGAAAACCATATTTAGAACAAACCTGTTACAAGCTTGTCAAAAACCTGTTTGACAAGCTATGTCACCTCAGAATTTTCCAAAAAAAAACACCTTGATCTAGATCACTTCCCTGACCTAGGCAACAAAAATGTTAACAAAAAATTGCTAATATGTTTGTTGTTGTTATGAACGAACGAGTCACCAAAGGTCCGTAACCGGGGTCCAGATCGTAGGATTCTGGACTGCTCGTGAGCCAATCAGAGCGCGTGATTTGATGGAAATTGGACCACAAAAAAAAAAAAAATGGAATTATGTGGTAAACAAAAAAAGTGTAAAAAAAAAAAAAAGTTTGATATTTTAGATTCTTCAGAGTAGCCAGTGTTTACCTTGATGACACTTTGTACACTATTGGCATTATCTTAACCAGCTTCATGAGGCCGTCACCTGGAATGCTTTTCAATTAACAGGTGCCTCGTCAAAAGTTAATTAGTGCAATTTCTTGCCTTCTTAATGTGTTTCAGATCAAATAGTAAATAATAATAATAATGCAGTAAATTGCCCTATTCCACAACTGTAGTAATCCATATTATGTCAAGAACCGCTCGACTAAGTAAAGAGAAACAACATCCATCATTACTTTAAGACATGAAGTGTCTTTTAATGAATAAAATTAAAGAAAAAACAGTGAATTTTAAGTTTTGACTGGTACTGTGTGTGTGTGTGTGTGTGTGTGTGTGTGTGTGTGTGTGTGTGTGTGTGTGTGTGTGTAACTTCATATCTTCGCACCACCATGTAATGTTCTTTATATTATATAGATCGTTTCCGTTTCCGGTTGAGAGTATGTCGTGCGCCTGGCTGCCGCTTCTCACCGGAGCTTTTTTGTTTTATTTTATTTCTTTTTCTATTTTTTTTTCTGTGTGTTTGTGTGGTTTGATGTTTGAGTGTTTTGTCCGCTGGTGGTGGTGTAGCTCCGGACCCAGTTTTGGGCGTCAGTTCCCTCCAGGCCTTGGTTCGCTGTGGGTGATGCCTGTGCTCCCAGCTGTGGACTGCAGTGAGCTCGCTGCTCATTTTACATCGTGGTTGTCCAGCGCTCTGTGCTTTAACGCTTGGTGTGATGTTCCGAGCGATGTTGCTCGGTGGTGTCGCGGCGGCTGTGCAGGCGGTTTGGGACACACCAGCGCTCTGCGTGGCGGAGCTTCTCTGCTCGCTTTGTGGATTCATGGCGTGGTGTTTGAGCGATGTTGCTGGCGGCGGTGCTGGAGATGTGGGACCTGTTTTTGTGCGCCTTTTGGTGGGACTGTGGCTGCTACACCATGGGAATTACATCCTGACCCCTACTTGGTGGACTTTTTATTTTTTATTTATTTATTTTTTATTATATATATGAGTGATTCCACGCTTATGGGCACTGAAATGGGGACATGAACTTATTTTTAAAAATTCACCTAAAACCATTTCTTTTTTTTACCATCAGGTCACAAAACATGTAATCTTTAATGAATGATATGTTAAAAGATAACTTTAATTTTCTGAGATGTAATAAAAACATATTTATATGCCAAAGTCAGAACGTAACAGAAGTGTTGTGGACATATATATTCTCAATTTTAACAATGTAGAATTACTTTTTGAAACATAGGAAGGTGATGTTTTAGCAAATATAATTAATAAACATGTGTAGTAGAATAAACATACACATTCTTTCAATAAGATTAACATGGTATAGAGCTAGATTGTAATTAATTTGTAACAGACGCGAGATGGACAATCGTAACAGAAGTAATGTAACAGACATCATTTTGGAACTCATAGGCTTGACTTTGGCATATAAATGTTTTTATTACATCTCATAAAATTAAAGTTATCTTTTAACATATCATTCATTAAAGATTACATGTTTTGTGACCTGATGGTAAAAAAAGAAATGGTTTTAGGTGAATAAGTTCATGTCCCCATTTCAGTACCCATAAGTGTGGAATCAATCATATATATATATATATATATATATATATATATATATATATTTTTTTTTTTTTTTTTCTTTCTTTGTCTATTATTGTAAAGTGTCCTTGGGTTTCTTGAAAGGCGCAATATAAATTTAACTTATTATTATTATTATTATTATTATTATTATTATTATTATAGACACATCTACAAAAAATTTGCAAATTAATCAAAAGAATTTTAATTTTGAACCGGTTTGCCATTTTAACCACACACTTCTCGTCAGCAGGAAAACACTGGGAGTGACGTTATCGGAGTGATATGTTGGGAAATATGTCACTCAGATCCGCAATGTATTTCATATGAAAAATGCGAGTTTTTCAACATGAGAAGATAAACTTCATGTCTTCAAGCCAACGTGTGAATTTTTTTTTTAAATTATTTTTAATTTTTTTTTCATTTAAAAAAAAAATTATTATAGAGACACATTCACAAACAAAAAGTGCCCAAATTTATCAAAAACAATTCATCGATTTCCTCATGAGTGAAGATATTGGAAAATTATTTTACTCCATGTCCCAGATGCAGTTCATATGAAAAATATGAGTGGCATATTTTTCAGTAAAACGCTCGTGTCCATATAATAAACATACACTCACTGGCCACTTTAATAGGAACTTGTTCTTGATTCTAAGATTCCTGTTCTTGGCTGCAGCAGTGGAACCTAGTGTGGTCTTCTGCTGTTGCATGCTGAGATGCTTTTCTGCTCACCACGGTTGTAAAGAGCAGTTATATGAGTTACTCTGTCCTTCCTGGCAGCTCGAACCAATCTGGTCATTTCCCTCTGACCTCTCTTATCAAGAAGACGTTTCCACCAACAGAACTGTCACTCACTCAATGTTTTTTGTTTTTCACACCATTCTGTATAAACTCTAGAGACTGTTGTGTGTGAAAACAGTTTCTGAAATACTCAAACCAGTCCATCTGGCACCAACTCCCATGCCACACACAATTTTTCTCGTTCTGATGTTTGAAGTGAACATTAACTGAAGCTCTTGATTTGTATCTGCATGATTTTATGCATTGTGCTGCTGTCAAGGGATCGGCTGATTAGATAATGGCATAAAACAGCAGGTGTATGGGTGTTACTAGTAAAGTGGCCTGCGTGTGTGTGTGTGTGTGTGTGTGTGTGTGTGTGTGTGTATCACACATTCAGTAGATGTCACCATGCACTTTTCTGCTATATCACTTATCATTTTATAATTTTATGACTATTTTTAATCAATCAGTATCTGATTTAATGTTACAGTTTTTACTATCTTTACAGTTGTAAAATTTGTTCAAATTTTTTCAGCATTTCTTTTTATTTTTTCTCTTTATTAGTACTAAATAATCATAAAGTTAGGGTAATAATACTTATACACCGCTTTTATTCTGATCATTAAAGTATCAAACTAAGAATTTTTAAAAATGCGAAAACCTACTGTTTTAAACATATTGTTTTTGCTGGCATAGCAAACCTATGTATCATGATGCATATTGTATATTATATAATTATATTGGGATATGATATGATATGGGGCGGCATGGTGGTCTAGTGGTTAGCACTGTCGCCTCACAGCAAGAAGGTCCTGGGTTCGAGCCCTGTGGCTGGCGAGGGCCTTTCTGTGTGGAGTTTGCATGTTCTCCCCGTGTCTGCGTGGGTTTCCTCCGGGTGCTCCGGTTTCCCCCACAGTCCAAAGACATGCAGGTTAGGCTAACTGGTGACTCTAAATTGACCGTAGGTGTGAATGTGAGTGTGAATGGTTGTCTGTGTCTATGTGTCAGCCCTGTGATGACCTGGCGACTTGTCCAGGGTGTACCCCGCCTTTCGCCCGTAGTCAGCTGGGATAGGCTCCAGCTTGCCTGCGACCCTGTAGGACAGGATAAAGTGGATACAGATGATGGATGGATGATATGATATATGGCACCTCTTCACATAAATGTATCTATTTAATTGATGGATGAAAGTGTACTCATACCCAGTTGCCTACATAGTAGTGTCATTGTTCAAATAATGAATGAATTCTTTCTTTCATTTGCTCTGATACTGGTTAAAATCATTAGAATGGAATGAGACTAATGCCTCATGGTTTTCCTAATAACAAATCTGGTTTCAGGCAAAAGGAGTAAGTCACTGCTGCAGATCGGTGTATCTAATTCCCTCGAAATCGTCCCACCATCGGCTAAAGAAAATTCAGTTCTCTACCTTTTGACTCATTCAGTCTCTGTCTGTTGGCTCAAATCTTTTTTTTTTTTTATTTCTCTTAATGGCTAAATGAAAATCATGGGTGCCACATGGGTATCCGCTCTTCACTTGCTCATCTTTCATGAACACTAACTGTGGTTAAAGTGCAGAATACTTCGCCTTATACTCATAAAGGGAATAATGAATGAAATTCTTCACATGCCTGCAGAGTGACATGGGTTCTTCTGTGGCATGAGCATGGTTTGAATTTAGATATTTGGAGGTCTAATTTGATGACAGACAGTAGGTGGCAGTGTTCCATATTATTAGAGACTAGGTTTAGGGTTACTGCAGGTCATAGTACGTAGTGAACTGTGGTTTTGGTCAGATTTAAGAAATTCCTATAGCACTGAGTATGTGTTGATGTGTTATGTAAGCATAATTTGTGTGCTGGTGCATGCTAACATGGTATATGTCTTTGCAGTAAGCTAAGTCTGTTGACTGGGTTCTGTCTTTTGTGTGTGTGTGTGTGTGTGTGTGTGTGTGTGTGTGTGTGTGTGTGTGTGTAGATTGCCCGCTTGAGAGAAGAAGGCTCCAGACAGCTGCAAGAAGAGCAGAGACTGATTCGAGAGCAGATCCAGAAAGAGAGGGAGTGGAGGCTCAATGCTCAGTCCACACATGCAGGTACTTAGGTGTTATTATTATTTGGAGCTTATGCGATATCCAACTCACATGCAAGACATTTTGTACACATGCTATCAATAAACCAAACCAATTTACCCTTTCTAAAAAAAAAATTGCACTGCATTGTTGTTTTTTTGTTTGTTTTTTTAATCTTGATACAGAGCCTATTATACATTTGTGGCATCATAAAGTGTTATTTGCTACGAAAAGATTGTTCTATTCAACTGAGAATATTAAAAACAAACACGAACATGATGATAGAATTAGGACAATGCAAAGGCCTAAACGTAGCGAATAGAATGAAAATACAGAAGGGGTTAGGTAGATGAAGTATGATGAAGACTGAGGATAAAACACAGCAGCACTTTACAGAAATGAGCCACTTGCAGTGTGATACATGATCCCACTTTGTTCTTAACTTAAATCCATGTTCAAATGGTGATATAGAATTGTTCAGTTTTGAACAATGACACTGGCTTAACTCTGTCTCTCTACCGCCATCCTCCCAACCTGTTTTCTCCCTTGACAGATTTTTCTTCAGTGCAGCAAGATAACAGAAAGGTCACCCCTAAATTAAAGGTACTTTTGCCATTATTGGATATTTGATGTCTTTTTGCAAAGAGTTGGCATGCTCATGTCTTTATTATTATTATTATTATTATAATAGGGCGGCACGGTGGTGTAGTGGTTAGCGCTGTCGCCTCACAGCAAGAAGGTCCGGGTTCGAGCCCCGTGGCCGGCGAGGGCCTTTCTGTGCGGAGTTTGCATGTTCTCCCCGTGTCTGCATGGGTTTCCTCCGGGTGCTCCGGTTTCCCCCACAGTCCAAAGACATGCAGGTTAGGTTAACTGGTGACTCTAAATTGACCGTAGGTGTGAATGTGAGTGTGAATGGTTGTCTGTGTCTATGTGTCAGCCCTGTGATGACCTGGCGACTTGTCCAGGGTGTACCCCGCCTCTCGCCCGTGGTCAGCTGGGATAGGCTCCAGCTTGCCTGCAACCCTGTAGAACAGGATAAAGCGGCTACAGATAATGAGATGAGATGAGATTATTATAATACCCCTGCTTCGAAGGAGGGGGGGTGTACTGGTTTACCTCTGTCCGTCCGTCTGTCCGTATCTCCGTGCAGCCATCTGTCCGAAACACCCTTTTTCTCAGCAACCACAAATCATAGCCACTTGGTACCAAACTTCAGCTTGGGGTTC
Organism: Neoarius graeffei; assembly: GCF_027579695.1. Classification (NCBI taxonomy): domain Eukaryota; kingdom Metazoa; phylum Chordata; class Actinopteri; order Siluriformes; family Ariidae; genus Neoarius; species Neoarius graeffei. The sequence continues at coordinate 43,777,820 of NC_083579.1, read as the reverse complement.
TATACCATGTATACCGTTTTCAGGTCTGTTGCACATCGACTTCCTGTTTACCGACTGAATGTATTTACAAAACATATAGGGTGGATTTTGACACTATTTCAAGAAGCAAGATGCTATTTCAGAATGCCAGTTTACCAGGATGCTGTTTGAAATCCCTGGGCAGAACACTGTTCTTTACTTACTCGTTTCAAGGTTAATTATTTGTTGAAGTCAACATTCATAATAAGTGTCCTATTCCTTCGATTGCTTGCATTCTGATATAAGTGAGAGCGGGGGGGATACGTAAATGAGCAGTAGCTCACAGTTGATCTTGTTAAATCGATTAAAAGACTCTTATTAATTTAACTCATGCTCGAACCAGGCAAAGGGCTCTTTCAGGTTGTTTTACACAAGATGAATGCTGATTCAGTGGATGGGATTAAACATGGGGTCCTGCAGTGAAACCAAATAAGTCAGAACGTTTGAAATAGGTCATGTGTTTATTATGGAAACCAAACTTTCCTAGTCAGGCTGTATATGACCCTATAACCCTTTTTTCTATTTCTCCCAAATTCCCTTCACACAAAGCTTCACCCTGCATCCAATACTTGTCAGAGGAATTATAGCTACGTAATGTGAGCGCTATTCTGTTGCCTTTGGAAAGGCTTAAGCTTGTCTTATTAGTGGACGCAGTTCAGTATTAGCTAATGGCTTAGTGTTATTTATCACATCAGTTCACTTCTTACTGGTCCCAACTCTATCCTCTAATAAACTGAGTAAGTGATCTGCTAGATATAATTCCTAGTTATCTTTAAGGGAAGTCTTTACCTCTTATAGCCATTGAAGTATTTCTGTATAATTATTTTTTGTAGAAGAAGTTAGACTCGTTTTCCTTTAAGGAACTGCTCGGATGTTCTTTCATAGCACATCATCGCTGTTATTTAAAGTTTATTCAAAGGAAGTGCCTTGAATACAAACACTTACTCTGGATATAAAAAGTCTGCACACGCCTGTTAAAGTTGCAGAAACCAAGATAAATCATGTCAGATCTTTTAAAATCTTTACTGTGATATAGTATTCAACAAAATTAAGTTTTAGGGGGAAAAAAACAAGAAAAAGGGAAAAAAAAACTTGCAGTATCCTGGTTGTACAAGTGTGCATATCCTTTCATAATGGGGGATGTGAGCGTGCCCAGAATGAACCGGTCACATTCAAACTCCTGTTTAAAAGTAATTATCATACAGCTGTGATCAATAAAGTGATTCTGATTAACCCCAAATAAAGACGCTATTTCTAGAGGATTTTTATCTTCTTGGTTTCATCTGACTGCTGAATCCATGGTCCTCAAAAACAAAGCATGTACAGGATCTCGCTGTTGAGAGGTATTAATCAGGAAATGGATGCAAACGAATTTCCAAAACTTTAGCTGTACCATGGAACACTGTGAAGGCCAGCATCAACAAGTGGAGAAAATGGGGCAGAACAGTGACATTAGAGCAATTCCAGCGTTATGGACGTGACACTTGAACTCAAAATGGCAACAAATGACCCAGTGCATGTTTTATCGTCTCCCAGTATTTAAACAGGTGTTGCATATTTTAAGGCTGTACCATACTGGAGAAGTGATAGAACAAGAACAATTCCCATAGTACATCTAGGGCATGCCAGAAAATGCCAATAAAAGATGCGTTATGGATGTGACAGAAAAAGTATCACTTTTCTTGGGTGACTGTACATTTTTATCAAACTCTGTGAAATTGTAAACCTAATGTCGAAATGGAGATATCCATTTGATAGAGGGGTCCAAGGTGAATATTAAAAAATCTTTGTTTAAAATATTTTGTATTTCATGCAGAGTTTCGGAAGGAAAAGTCAGCGTTATGGATGCGACGAAATTCCGTTATGGATGTGATGCGTCTGAAATAGACATGGCATATGTTTAGAAAATCAGCAATTTAACCACCATAACCCTTTGAAAAACTCTCTAAATATCAGCTAAAACTATCAAAGTTCTTAAATAATATTTAGGATGGCTATTGTTTTGCTGTTTTGTGGATTTTAGCATACATTTCTGTGGCTTGTGGCAATAATACAGAATTGTACATGATCAAAGTTGATTTTAGCTTGGGTTTTACATTATAAGAAAGAAAGACTGACAGTGACATATTAGGTTGGTTACAAATTGGTTCAAATTATTCACATCTGTAAAATACAGGCCTAGGTGATATCTCTGGGAGTGATTTTGATGTATTACATGCTGCTTTATTTTTGCATGGTGAGGTTGACATTTACATGGAATTGCCCATTACCAAGAACAGGATGTCCTGCTGAAATAAACTAATAGTCAAGATGAAAACTTATTAAGGAGGCTGATAAGAGACCTACACCAATGTTAAAGGAGCTGCAGGAATATCTGGCAAGTGCTAGTCACTTTTTACGTACATGTCACAACAATCTCTTATATTCTTCACGTGTCTGGGGTGTGGGGGGTTGACGAAAGTCCTTTCTCACAAAAAATATATTCAAATGTGCTTAAATGCTCAAAAACCATGTTGCAAAATGTGTTATGGTTTGTTGAGGCCAAGGTGGAACTTTTTGGGCATACACTACCGTTCAAAAGTTTGGGGTCACTTTGAAATGTCCTTATTTTTGAAAGAAAAGCCCTGTTCTTTTCAATGAAGATCACTTTAAACTAATCAAAAATCCACTCTATACATTGCTAATGTGGTAAATGACTATTCTAGCTGCAAATGTGTGGTTTTTGGTGCAATATCTCCATAGGTGTATAGAGGCCCATTTCCAGCAACTCTCACTCCAGTGTTCTAATGGTACAATGTGTTTGCTCATTGCCTCAGAAGGCTAATGGATGATTAGAAAACCCTTGTACAATCATGTTAGCACAGCTGAAAACAGTTGAGCTCTTTAGAGAAGCTATAAAACTGACCTTCCTTTGAGCAGATTGAGTTTCTGGAGCATCACATTTGTGGGGTCAATTAAATGCTCAAAATGGCCAGAAAGATGTCTTGACTATATTTTCCTATTCATTTTACAACTTATGGTGGTAAATAAAAGTGTGACTTTTCATGGAAAACACAAAATTGTCTGGGTGACCCAAACCTTTGAATTGTAGTGTAATTCTAAAAGATATGTTTGGTGCAAAAACTATATACATGGTGAAGCATGGTGGTGGGAGCATCATGTTATGGAGCTGTTTTTCTTCAGCTGGGACTGGCTATAGTCGAGGCTGTTATTAGACAGCTGAAAATGAAGAAAAAATTCAACTACCAGCACAATAACGACCCAAAATGCAAATCCAAGTCAACAAAGGAATGGCTTAAAAAGAAGCGGATCAACACCAAAATCCAGATCTAAATCCTCCTGAAAACCCGTGGAACGATTTGAAGAGGGCTGTGTACAGGAAATCCTCTTGCAACTTGATAGATGTGGAGCATTTTTGCAAGGAAGAGTGGAATAAAATTGATAAATCAAGATGTGCTAAGTCCCTGTGATGACCTGGCGACTTGTCCAGGGTGTACCCCGCCTTTCGCCCACAGTCAGCTGGGATAGGCTCCAGCTTGCCTGCGACCCTGTAGAAGGATAAAGCAGCTAGAGATAATGAGATGAGATGATGTGCTAAGTTGGTAGGCATTTACCCAAAAGGACCGAGTGCTGTATTAGTGTTTTTGTTTCCCTAAAGCATTTCTATTCATTTTTCACTTGAATTTTTTTGGTTGTTATGTCACATTTAAAGGATTGATGTGAATTTTCTTGGTTTAATTTTTTTAATCACATAAACCTGCAATTTTAACAAGAATGTGGAGATTATTTATATCCACTGTACGTATCTTTTATATGAAGCCAGGAATCCTTATGCGTTTTACTCGGTTTGCTTGGGAGCTTCACCGATTAGTGTCTTTCTGGTGGGTTGTGGGCAATTCTGATGAAAACCATCATTCGCCAAGACTAAGAAAAAGGAGCTAAAAACCCCCAGATCCCAGCCATCTCACGTGAGGCAGTGTTATTTTTCATGTGAGGGAGTTTGCTTTTGTTCTGGAAGGGGGAAAAAAAATATTGCTTTTATTTGTAGCTATATGGTTGGGTTGTCTGAAATGTACCGAAGAAGTTGCCAGAGAATCCCAGCATGTGACTGAAAAATGCTTTGAGTGTTGTTTAACCTGGAAAATGTCCTCCTTTCAAAATTGGAGCATCATTTAAAGTCTGCTGCCTTTTAAAACTCTGATCATCAAAAACATAAATGTGTGATTCCCAGAAGCAGTTTCGAAAGGAAATGAAATGAAATGAAAGCAGTTTTGAATGCTCTAGTTAATCATTAGGAGAAATTACAGCTTGTGAAAGCATGTAAATTCTGTACTACACATGTATACATGTAAATAGTAGGACACATTTCAGGCTATCTCTGAAGGCTGATTAGTCAAGTCAGCTTTGTCAAATATGCTATACATGCTCGACATACAGCACAGATGAAATTTCAGTCCTCTCTGACCCACGGTGCAAACAGGCAGTGCAATAAATAAAAATAGAATAATTGAAAAAAAACCAAACAACAATATAACCAGTATAAACACTCTAGATAGGAACTAGACATAGACTAAACACTCAAACAATATAAACAGTATAAATAAACAGTATAAACACTAGATAAGAACAAGACATAGACTAAATACTCAGACAATATAAACAGTGTAAACACTAGATAAGAACTACACAGACTAAACACTCAGACAATATAAACAGTATAAACACTCTAGATATGAACTAGACGTAGACTAAACACTCATATATTATATATATATATATATATATATATATATATATATATATATATATATATATATATATATACCCACACACACACACAAAAAAAAATTGGTTCAAATAACCAAACAGTCAAGGGCACTTGAGGTATAGCAGGTAAACATGAAATAAGCAGTATAAACAAACTAGCTGCTGTTAAGATGAGGTAGTGCGGAATAGTGCAAATGAGTGAGGTAAAGTGAGATGTGCGGTCCCTGAGTTCAGTGTGTTAATGAACGATGAGCTGTATGTGTGTATTAATTAGAACTGTGAAAATGCCGAGCTTGAAGTTAATGTTAGGACATAAAACACAGAGTTACCACAAACACACTGAGTGACCCTTTCACATTCATATACTTCACCACAGTTACTAGCATGACACTCTATAAAGGATTTCTCCAGCTGCTATCCACACTTCCTTTCAAAAAAAAAAATCTCACTGGCACCACTCAGATCTGCAAAGGAGTCTGGTGACTGTTAGCGCTTCGTTAAAATATCTAGTGGTTAGCAGGTGAGTCACTGCTGTGAATACCCCAGGCTTCCATGTTAGTTTAATCAATTCCCTTCCTTTCTCTTCATTAGAAAATGAGAATAACGGTTTATCATGAATGCTTGGGCCTGTTGAGCGTCTGTCTAATAAAAAAAAAAAGTCTGATTTCTTTTAAAAAAAAAAAAACCTGCTCCTTGACCTTCATTTTCTTGTTCCACATTTTAGCTCTGTGGGGCATCAGAACGAGACACCTAATTTAACTTCCCGCAGATTTTTAAGCACAGCCACGTTAACCTCCTTACCCGGAGCCATTACAAATACAGTAAATACGATAGCTGTTCTTCAGGGTTTTTGTTTTGTGTTTCTGAAAATTTGAAATGAATATCATTTGTAACTCACTCTGTAATTGTATACTAAATTAGATTTGAAGAACATTTTTGGACATGATTTTGCACCTCTCTCTCTCTCTCTCTCAGCTAAAGTGGAAGTGTAAAAAAGATGACGACACGAACGGTGGATATTCTCAGGAAGTTCTTCAAGGCCTCCTTCAGAAGGTGACACACTGATTTATCTCCAAATGCAACACGCTTGCGTGAGAAAATGACCTTGCCGTCATCTATATACCCATTTCACTTTTCTGTCTTGACCCGTTTGACTTAAACAAACACTGCAGTCTGGTTCAAGCTCTACAGCATATTTTAACAAGTGTGAGAAAATGTCCTCACACACGAACAAGCTGTTTCTCTTCCTAATGAGCGAGGCCTGGTGTCCAGCTCCCCAGGTTTTCAGGCCTGCATGACATCAACTGTTTAAATACTTTTACGTATCCCCCTTATGCAAGCGCCATTAAATTTTTGTAGCAGTGAAAAGTGCCTAGGGCACTGCAAGTGCCCTCTTAAAGAGCTGCACGCCACTCTCGCTAGCCGTCTTTGCTGGTGTGTTTAGAGCTATCAGGGGAGTTGCTGGGAAATGTGCTCTTCTCATGCAACACAGCAGCACACGTACCACCATGGTGAAGCACGCAACTGACTTTGAGACCTTCTGGCAGAGGTACAGGTTTGTTAGCATTCCGGATTACAGTCAGGAAAAGAGCTCATACTGATTACTTAATGTTAGTCTGAACCCCTTCAATTCACTGACCCTCAAAAGTGTCGTCCTGTATCAATGGAGCAACGTTAACTGAAAAAGTCAGACAGATCCCAGATTACAGATGATTACTTTCCTTTTATATCTTTAATAGAAGTCACATTCTGAAGCTGACTTGAAGGATTATAAGAACTCTGAAAGCAAAAGGAATTAAGTAATGAGTTTTGATAGGATACCAGCCAGGTATTACTGGCAAAAACCTGATGGACTCTAGTCTTCATTTGGCAAGGGTCTGTGTATGTTTTGGAACTGGATGTTCTCACTGCAATCACACCAGCTCTACCTCACCCCCAAAAACAACTTTGGAAAAGTTACATATATGAAATATGAATCCTTTGGGAGCCTTCTTCTTTGTCACTGTTGGCATGATTCTGGTCCTTAGTGTCCAATTGCGTTCCTGACTTCTCTTTTCCCAGCGAAAGAACATCGATTCCCAGCAGTCTTACATTCTCAGAAACCATTTCTCCTTGCTCAACATAAAGTCTCTGGTAATAACTCAATAAGCTCTTGTCCATGACAGGTGACCTGTTGATGCAGCGCTGTTTAAGTGCTTGTTCTTTCCTTCAGCTACGATTAGTGGAGCCTTTTTAATGACTGCAAGTGAACATGGACTTCACACAAAGCTAATACTCCATCCAAACCAATCCTTCAATCCTTTCTAAAGGTCAGAGGTTACTGAGTGAACCAAGCCAAACCTATTACTCTCCAGTCTAAATCTTACTGGCAGGCCTTGGGAGCTGAGCCATGATCATTTCAACCCCCGCACCAAAAAAAAAAAACTCCCCAAAAAAGCAGAAAGGTTACAAAAGGGCAAAATATAAATGGTTTCTCAGAAGATGGACCTTTTACCATTTCACCATTCTTCATGGACAGAACATAAATAGAAAATTATATTGTGATTTAATGTTGTCCTGATGAAATATCTAAGCTCTAATAAGGGTTACTGAGCCAGGATGTGAAATTAATAAATACATCCCATCTCAACTTGCATCCACTGTGTCCATTATTTTTACTGTTGGCATAAAACCAAGCTATCACAACCTATAATCTTTAATAATTCACAGTTAGTTTGATTGAGGCATTTTTAAAAAAATGCAATTTCTCAATTTCTGTTTGCAGTATGGTGACGTCTTGAACATTATAGTATCGAGTAAGAAGAAAGGCAGTGCTGTGGTCGAGTTTGCGACTGTAAGAGCAGCGGTGAGTACTTTCAGACTGACTCGTAGTTCCAGAACGATTTTCATATGGATAAGACCAGTTTGACTAGTGACATGATTTATAATTGTTCTTTATAATTTCTCTTTGCTTATTGTTGATAACATTATACTGTTAGTGTGCAACCTATTAGGTCCGTTTCGTTTACTTTTGCATTGCACACATGGGTCATTCTAGAATTCAGGGTCCATTTCGCGTCTCTGAGATAAACCTTTCGTTATTTTCCACAAAATAAATCTTTATTGAATCAGTTTTAAACAGTAATGCAAATTATGACAAACTTTCACCAATAGCAATGTTTGATGTACATTTTAGACCCAATTTATCCATAAAACATTAACTAAATGGTGGCGTAGTGGTTAGTACTGTCGCCTCACAGCAAGAAGGTTCTGGGTTCGAGCCCAGTGGCTGGCGAGGGCCTTTCTGTGTGGAGTTTGCATGTTCTCCCTGTGTCAGCGTGGGTTTCCTCCGGGTGCTCCGGTTTCCCCCACAGTCCAAAGACATGCAGGTTAGGTTAACTGGTGACTCTAAATTGACCGTAGGTGTGAATGTGAGTGTGAATGGTTGTCTGTGTCTATGTGTCGGCCCTGTGATGACCTGGCGACTTGTCCAGGGTGTACCCCACCTTTCGCTCGTAGTCAGCTGGGATAGGCTCCAGCTTGCCTGCGACCCTGTAGAACAGGATAAAGCGGCTAGAGATAATGAGATGAGATGTGAAATTTCAGTAATTAAAAAAAAAAATATCCGTTCCAATATTCTTGTCAACTCTGTTATAAAACCACATAAAATCCACAAAGACTTTTAATAATATGCATTACGCCTGCACTGAGAGATGTCACTTCCTCTGGTGGGAAACTTCAGAAAGGCAGTGAGGTATATTATGTTTCTTCTCTCGTTAATTTGAACAGAATTTTGAGGCTACACCAACAGTAGATTCGTCAAATCTGTTATTGTGATATTGGAATGAATCTGTCATTCGTTTAAAAAAAAAAGATTAAAATCCCTAAAATTCTGTTTTTATACATGCCATGTGGTAGCTAGTTTGAGGTTAGCATGTGGAGTTGAGACACAAAATGTCAACTCTGTTATCGTCAAGTCTGCCCAGTTTGAAGTTAACGGAGTTGACGATGACTAATTTTTTGTTTTCTTTCAACACTTGGAATGTACGTGCACTTATAGAATGAGCTACATATATATATGAATTGTCAATTGGTTAAAATAGCGAAAACCTGTGTGTCACATGGTTGGATTTGTAACACACTTGGGCATCATCTGAGTGAAACAAACAAGAAAGAAAATTCAAATCTTTTTCAACATGTTCCAATTCGTGTTCCCTCGCAACTAAATTGTTGTTTAACGGCAAAACATTATTAGAAAGATTTATTGTTGGCTACCCTCTTCTATCATCATTGTACCAAAGTTTCCTACGCACATTTGTGTGCCTGAAGGTGGCATTTACAGCTTTATGGATTTATAGTTTGTGTGTATAGATTGTGTGACTGCGGTTGTGAAGGAGAAGTCTAGCATGTTTAATGGAAACCAGAGTTTTACTTACTGTCATGATCTGTCTGGCTGCATGCTGCAACTTGGACTGTTGTGGGCTCTGCCTGCTTGTGTGGTTGCTTCCCCAGAGAACATGGCCGCCACACTTTAAGAACAGGCTCTTTGTGTGTGGCGTTTAATGGTCCCAGGGCAGACTGGAGGCCTGGGGCTAGCTCAAGTTCAACACACCACACACTTTCTGTAGCGTGCACATAGAGAGTAAATTACTGTGCTGTATCTTTGACAGTGATGACAATACAAATTACAGTAGGCTTTTTCTTTAGCTTATGCTTACTTTAACAGTGATGAAAGTAATTATTTTGTGTTTTCTTGAATGTTTGTTTAAGGTTTAAAGGAAAGCTTCGGTTTACTACACAATAATATGATTATGATTAAATATTTCTGATGTGCTTTGTGATTTTGGTGTTTTATATCACAGTTCGAATGAGTCATGGCAGAGACTCGACTCGGCTACTTAGTGATTTATGAAATGATGAGCACGATGTCTTTGAAGGCAGTGTTAGCGTGGCTTTTGAGGCTTTAGAAGTCTATCTGTTTGAGCAGAGTGTACAGATGAGGAGGTGAGAGGGCTGGACACACGAAAGGACCAAGGAGTATTGTGAGTAATGTAGGGAACTGTTCGCCAAAGTGAAAACAGGCCACCATGTTAATGAAAGAAATAAAAATAAATAAATAAATAAATAAAAAAACCCAAGTCAACTCGGAATTTCATTACAAAGAAATCTTGGACACCATAACCTTAATTATAATAATTTAAATCCAAGGCATTGATTTTTTTTTTTTTTCCCCTTTAACTGCTCTGAGATTACCGCAATTGGTGCTCGGAAGGGCGTAGGGGATTTTAAAGAGGAAAAAGAGACAACATTTTGCAGTGTTTTAAAGATGAACATGTGTTCATTATAAAATGTAAGAGTACTCCTGTCCAGTCCTGGGACTCACTGCCCTGCGTAGTTATTATTTCTCCCCTTCCCAGTTATATCTTATCATTTAAGACTCATTTATAATGAGAGTCTTAACATTTTTGTGCTCTTTTTTTTTTTTTTGTCCTCCCATTCAGGAACTGGCTTTCAAAAATGAGAGCGGTTTGACAACAACCCCTTTAAAAATTGTATGGCTGGAGGGACAACCTGAGAGCACTGCTCCAATGGCACCCAATAAATCTACAGCTGGAACATTTACTTCTTCACAGGTATACTGACTATAATCAGTTTCTTGCATTTTTCTCTGCTTTTTCCTGAATAATTGAGTCTGCTTCTATCTGCTCCATAGATGCTTACCATTCCTAAAAACTCAAAATGGACATACAGAGTGTCCATAAAGTCTCTTTACAATTTAAAAAAATTATTACAAAGGCAGTTGTTGAGTTGTAACTAGATTTATTTTATTTTAATCAGTGTTGATTCAAGTTGTTATTCAGATCATGCCCGGCGCCATGGGCGGGCCTTAGGGGGCCGTGCCCACCCTGAGACTCATGTGGGCCCACCCTGCTGGAACCCAGAGCAGAGACTTTTTTTCATAGGAGACAGGTCACTGAAGAAATCGTCCATAGAAATGAATGGGGACAGTTCGTAACGGCAGCAAACATTCTAATCAACCGTCTCTGACGGCAGTACGGGTCTGCAAATATCCCGCCTGTTCCGCTGCCAACAACCAATCATATGTCGATCTGAACCAACAGCTTTCCAATCATCTTGCAGCTTCGTGCTCCGCTGTCCCGCTCCTGCCGTTATAGAAGTACTGCGCCTGCGCAGTGTCAAAATAATCCACAAGAAAAGTGGATTTTAAAGCTTTTTCTGAGTCATGAGAACCAACCTAACACTCAAGTATAATCAACTTTTCATGGTGATTTCAATCATATGCTCTTCGCGACCGTTAGTTTTCACAGAGTCCAGTATTGATATCTTCCCATTCATGTTCAGAGGGTCTAGTCTCACTAATCCGAAAAAGATACCTGAAAGTGGCCGGCGAGTGACCGCACTTGGCCTGATAGGAGCCCGTCACAGCTTCTTCTTCTTTGTTTTTTTCCCCCTCAAAAAAAACCCCATAAACTACAAGTCAAAGTTTTTCAGTATAACAATAATAAAGAAAAATGTGCTCAATTTAAAATGTATTGAAACTATTCGAAATCAGCTGATCGGTTCATTCATTATTATCCGTGAGTACAGAAACACTAGAACGTGGACTAATATTTCTTGGGAACCAATGTGTTAATGTAATGGAATGAACCAACCGACCAGTCGCATTTTTTCTTCAAATGGTATCTGGGTAAATCAGCAGCTGTCTCAGCCAATCACATTTTATTGCTGGACGGGATCATATCACGACATCTTCTGGTAGATACCCGAAATCAGCTTTGTGCGTTGTGAGGCCAGCGGAGCAAAAAAAACCCCTTTTAATATGCTGAGCAATGTTTGATACATTTTGGAAAGTTGTTTTGGTTGCTTTATAGGTTTCTTAGAATATTTAACTCGTCACGTCTGTGCTGTTCTCCTGGGTTGCTAGAAACAGTTGTGTTGCCCTGGCTTGGCGTATAAAATGTGTGCCCCCCCCCCCCCCCCCCCCCCAAGCAATTCAAGGCCCGTCCGTCAGTCCGTGTCTGGCGCCGGGTCTGATTCAGATTACAATTTTGTGTTTCAGGTACTGTGTTGATGGAAACCGAACCCCTATAAAATGGCTATTCCTCAAGAAAAGGCACAATGTGTATCCTGGTTTGAGTACCGTCTTGATGTGCTTCGTGCAACTAATGGTGCCCATATAGAAGTCTATTAACTGCAGTTGAAAAAATTTAATAAACACTGATTAAAATAAAATAAATCTAGTTACAATATCTCAACAACTGCCTTTGTAATAATTTTTTTAAATTGTAAAGAGACTTTATGGACACCCTGTATTTCAGGTTCAGCCTCCCATCCAAATAACATGTTCTAAACGCTGTTCCTACTTCTTGAAGAGAAATATGTAAACAGTTGACATTTTATGTACGCATCAGTGGGCAAATATGTTTCGCGTGCTCATCGTGGGGCTCCCAGACAATGTGTTTAGAGAAAGGGGGTTTGGGTTTGTTTCCTTTGGAAGGCAATCTTTGTGCATGTCTAGCAGCTTTGGCAGCCCCCTGGGCTGTCGCTCATTAAGGCCTGACCCAGCAGGCGGAACGTGAGAAGTCCAGAACTAGCTCGCTGTAGATGTAATGGACGACTGGCACGAGAGGCTGCTTTACTCCTACCCCCTTCAAGGAGAGACTTAACCCTAAACATTCCTCCTTTGTTCCTGTTTTGAAACCACCTCTATCCATCATCTACAACTCCAAAGCAGAAAAAGTTGGGACGGAATGTTGAAATTAAAACTGAAAATAATGATGTGTAAATAATCTTTGACCTGTATTGCACTCAAAACAATACAACAGCACATTATTTGATGTTTTACCTCATGAACTTTATTGTTTTTTTTTCAAGATAAACTTCTTTTTTTATTTCTTGCAGCACATTTCAAAAAAGGTTGGCACAGTAAAACAGTTACCAATTTGTAATGTTGCTATTCCTTCTCACACTTAAAAGATGTTTAAAGACTAAAGACATCAAGCGATGAAGCGTTTCGGGCGTTATTTTGTCCCATTCTTCCTGCAAACGGGCCTTAAGGTGTGCAACAGTACGGGGTCGTTATTGCCATATTTTTCATTTCAGAATTCACCACACATTCTCTGTTGGGGACAGAGGGGACAGGCACCCTCTTCTTCCACAGCCATGCCTTTGTAATGTGTGCAGAATGTGGTTTTGTATTGTCTTGTTGAAATTTCACTGGAAAAGATGTCATCTTGAAGGCAGAATTTGTTTCTCCAAAATTCCAATGTACTTTTCTGCATTAATGCTGCCATCACAGAAGTGTAAGTTTCCTTTGCCAAAGGCATGGACACAACCCCATACCATGACAGACCCTGGGTTTTGGACTTGCTTCTGATAACAGTCTGGATGGTTCTTTTCATCATTGGTCTGGAGCACATGGCGTCCATTTCTTCCAAAAAAAGATCTGATGGTCCATCCCAGATGTCTCAGAGCCCGGTGAATGATGATCCAGTTAATATAAGGCTTCCTTTTTGCACAGTAAAGTTTTAACTGGCATTTGTGGATGCAATTCCATATTGCAGGGATGAGAGTTTTCCGCTTTTTGTCGGAATTCCGCTTTTTTTCAGTCAAAATGGACCTTTTTTTATATTGTTGCAAATCCGTTGAGAGAATTTTAGGGGGGTAGGGTAGGGTCTGGTACTATTTCTGGGCGGCTGGACTGACTCGCTGTCAGCTGACTCATATATCAGGACTCGCGTAATGTTTACAATTCACAGAAATGTAGGCATCCATTTTGAATATCGTACTTTCTCGTAAGATGTTAGTTTGCCGTTAGTTTGTATTTGGTGTATAACCAATGTCTCGTGTTGTGATTGGCCCCTGTATCAGCATTTGCTGAATGACAACCAATCCGTATTCACCTTCTTAAACCACCTTCCCGCGCTACATGATTGGTTCTTTGCACGTGTGGAGTACTGCAGCAGTACATGTGTGGAGTACTCGTGTATGCAGTTTTGTATCAATCAAAATGCCGAATGTTATCGAGACTCGCGACGAAGCTAAAGTGCGTGAGATAGATGCGGATCTGAAAAACAAGTTTCGATGGAAGCATGCAGAGTAAGAGAAAGGCCAAGGAGGAGTTAGACAGGGAGCAAAAGAAAGCAAGGCTGGAGCATGTGAAAAATCAAGAGGAGTTGGCTAAAAAGAGGGAGAGGACCAACAAGCTTTTAGCTCTTGCTAAAAAGCTCAAAATAAAGAAGAAATAACTTTTCTGCACCATGAAACTGTAAATAGTTGTATATATTGTAAATAGACAAACACTTTATAGAACCAAAGGAAAAATGCATTCATAAATCATATAAACAGTTTGGGACTTGTACATGTATGAGGTAAGAATCTATAGCTTCTATCAAATTTGCACATTTTATATAAATACTAGTGATAAACCATTATTTAATATAGCAGTGAATGTGTTACCTTAGTTTGGATTTAGAGCAGCAAATTTGAAGTATCATGTTGGTGCTCACCTGGAATGTATATGCAAAATTTATCACAAAAGGCCTATGTCAATGTTTCCTTTACATAGGTGTAGTTGATCTTTATCAAATGAAAGTTTAAGTAATGTATGTACTTGAAAGAGAGTTCTACTTTTGTATAAGTGTCAATTTTGTAAGCAAACAGGGTATGGCATTTCAACAACATTTGTAAAATTTTGATGATAAAATAAATGGTTTTTAGGGTAAAAAAATTTCTAAAATCCATGAGCTCCCAGGGGCTTCGCCCCCTGGACCCCACTATTTTTTCAGACCCCCGGCTAATTTTTCTGATTTTTTCATCACAAGCCACTCTCATCCCTGATATTAGAGCTTGGCAAAGGTTTGCTAAAGTAATCCTGAGCCCATGTGGTTATATCGGCTATAGATGAATAACGGTTCTTGATGCAGTGCCGTCTGAGGGATCTGAGATCACGGGTGTTCAGCTTAGGCTTGTGCCCTTTATACACTAAAATTCCTCCAGATTCCTTGAATCATTTTATGATATTATGCACCATAGAGGGTGAAATATCCAAATCCCTTCTTATCTTTCTTTGAGGAACATTGATTTAAAACATTTCAGAAATGTTCTCATGCATCTGTTGACAAACTGCTCATCTTTGCCCCTCAAGGACTAGGCCTTTCCTGGGTACTGATTTTATACCAAATAATCATGACCATCACCTGTTGACATCACCTCTTTCAAATTACATCATTTAATTGTTTCACCTCATGACTAGAGATTTTGGGTTCATACTATCTCCCAACTTTTTCTGATTTGGTGTTGTCCATTTTTCACTGTCCATTCTTCCTACTATACATCATCTTCCCCTCTTGACTTATCTATGTATGTTGCAGAGGTGGACAAAATACCCAACTTCATTACTTAAGTCAAAGTACAGATCCCACTGGTCAAATGTTAGTCTGATACAAGTGAAAGTTCTCCAGTCAATTTTTTTACTTAAGTTAAAGTACTGAAGTACTTACTTTTAAAAATACTTAAGTATTAAAAGTGCATTTTCCGTCAACACATTATTGCATTATTGCCACAATGTTTACAAAACCTAATGCTGTTACCAAAGACAGAAATGTGAATTCACAAAATGAACACATGCTGTGCATCATGGTGGTTTAACATTAAGCTAGCTAGTCACTGAAGCTCCACCTGACATGCTAGCAAACACTTTTCAAACTCAAAATCATATTGGGTAGCTAATGTTACTAGAAAAGAAAGATTTCTACATTCTGTTTATTTGGCAAGATTATGCTAAAACATTTTCTGAAAGGACTTCAGATAAGTTAACATTATTCATGTTGGCGTAACTCTGTTTTTACATGCTAACTAACAGTGTCCAAGTTAACTAGCTATGTGTTAACGTTAGTCATGGACAAGGCGATGGCAACTTGGTGGGCAAATCCATAGAAAGTCATTTGACTAACCAGACTGCATAGCTATTGCAATGTTATCGCTAGCTCTAAAAGCACAGACAACTTCACTGCAAGCTTTCTCTTGGAATAAAACGTTTACATCCCTCAATATGCTTCTGCAGGTTAGACGGCAAGTTTTTGTAGGCTGTGATGTGGTTCATTTTCGACAAACATTTAAAACGAAACTCATCTTTAATCCATTCAGAAAACTGAAACATGTGTTCATGGGTCACGGGTGTGTTCATTCCTACTTCTATTCTGCCATTGACTGATCGTGTTCAAATAACACTGCTGAGAAATCATTGAACTTGATTTTATACAGTCTATGGACGTGACGTGACCCTAGTGATTACTGATCGGCTGTCTCAGTGTCACCTGTGAAAAAACCAATCATGTTTTAGAAAAGAAAACAAAAAACATTCACTTTCAAAACTGCTTCATAGTAATGAGTAACAAGGACCTTGACAGAAATGTAGTGGAGTGAAAAGTACGATATTTGTGTCACAGTCCGGTCCGGTCCATCCATGCCTTAGATTGTGGGACTTCCATGACGGATCCAGGACAGGAATTGAGTCCTGCCTTGCTGTAGGCCATTTCCTAAAGTGGCACTCCCACACCTGCTACCACTCCTCTCCCATCAGCCAGGGCTTTTTAAGAACTGTTTGGCGCTACTCCATTTGCCGGACTGTCTCTTGTAGACTTTCCTCGCCTCGCTACAGCTCATTGGTATTGTGTCTTCTTGATTCTCCCTGCCTGAATTTTTCCTTGTTTTTTGTCAAGTTTTTCTGTCCAGTTTTTTGTCCCTGTTTTTGCCCACCTGTTCTTTTGAATTGTGTCCCTTGCTACCTCTGCTTGGATTTCCCTTGTCCCTGTGTGCATCACTTTTCTTGAAGATTGTTCTGTCCTGTTTTTTGTCCCTGATCGTGTCTACCTGCTCCTCTGTGTTTTTGACCTCCTGGCCTGTTTTTTGACTACCGATTTTTGCCTGAGCCCTACTGTACCTTTGTCTTTCTTCCATCTACTTCATTAAAGAAGTTTTCTCTTTACGCTGCCTGTTTTCTGAGTCTGCTCTTGAGTCTTCACTTCACCTCAGCTCACCATTCCTGACAAACTGTCTTTCAAATGTAGTGAAGTTAAAGTCATGAGTTTCATCTCATCTCATTATCTGTAGCCGCTTTATCCTGTTCTACAGGGTCGCAGGCAAGCGGGAGCCTATCCCAGCTGACTACGGGCGAAAGGCGGGGTACACCCTGGACAAGTCGCCAGGTCATCACAGGGCTGACACATACCGTAGACACAGACAACCATTCACACTCACATTCACACCTACGGTCAATTTAGAGTCACCAGTTAACCTAACCTGCATGTCTTTGGACTGTGGGGGAAACCGGAGCACCCGGAGGAAACCCACGCGGACACAGGGAGAACATGCAAACTCCGCACAGAAAGGCCCTCGCTGGCCACAGGGCTCAAACCCGGACCTTCTTGCTGTGAGGCAACAGTGCTAACCACTATACTACTGTGCCGCCCAAGTCATAAGTTTCCCCCAAAAAAAAATACTCAAGTAAAGTACAGATATTCAAAGTGTACTTAAGTACAGTACTCAAGTAAATGTACTTTGTTACTGTCCACCTCTGGTATGTTGCTAAAGCAGTGATGAAATTGTATCCTGTAACACATCATTCATACAATTCTCACTTTTTTTTTTTTAACTTTTTGGAAGATGTCACATCTTCCTATTAATTCTCATGAGCCTCAGAAATTTATTTGTAGAATTGTTTTTCATTGGATTTTCTGGAATAATATTCACTATTGCTATTATGATGATAGTATTAAAAACCAGTTACTTCATTGTTGCAGGGTTCCCAGATGCTAGTAAAGGAAAACATCATTATAATGCAGCAATTTTCATGCTAGCCTGCAATTGTGGAGGTGAACATTACTAATGCTGTCAAGCATCTGGATCAAGGTTATCCTTGACAGTCTTGGAGGTTTGCCGGAGCTGCTGAGTATCCCACAATGCCTGTGTTCCCTCGCCTCCTCACGCCATCTGTAATTGTAGAGGAGAGGTTTTGGAGGTGTTTTTTTTTTTTAAACTCATAATTTTCCCATTAATGCATAGAGACCTTGGCATTTTTTAAAAAGCTCTTTTGCTGCTATTTTCTGGTTTTGGTACCAAGGTTTGTACTCTCTTGTGGACTGTAAGTTGCTATTTATTATTTTTCATTATTAAAAGTTTTAGCACTGTTGTAGACTGGTGCAGTGTAGTTGAGCACAAAGGGTAACACTGACCTGTGATATGGATATGTACTAATCTGTACACTTAATACTAATTTACTGTTTCTCAGTTATGCTAGAGCTCCATGAGGTAGCCCACCTCCAGGTTTTTTCGTTCCAATAAAATTGATGATCTACATTTCACAGTACACTTATGGTGGGATTTTTCTTTCTTTCTTTTTTTTTTGAGTTATCAGTGTTGCAAAAGCAACGATTCAATACGAGGCCTGCTCTCCACAGCTAGTCATGTAATTCTTGCGTAGGTTGTTTCTTTCATTATTGTTTTTCTGGAAAATGCCACGACTGTTTCATTAGAAGTGAATGTGCTGGTATTAGACAGCCTGTGAAATATGTGCTGAATAATTTATTTTTAAGAGTTACGCTTTCACTCATAAGGTTGTAGATATAATGGCATGTTTTTGTACAAAGAGAAGAAGAAAAATTGCTGGTATTAATGAAGGGTTAGGTTTATAGTCGGTCTGGCATGCATCATTTTCCTCTCTCCAACAGCCAGCGATTAATTTCAAGTAGCCTCCTAGTGTCAAATTCCAGACATCTGCAGTGATACTTTTGGACTGAGTAACCACAGTGTGAGATGAGTGATATGGTATGTACAACCCCGATTCCAAAAAAGTTGGGACAAAGTACAAATTGTAAATAAAAACGGAATGCAATAATTTACAAATCTCAAAAACTGATATTGTATTCACAATCGAAAGTAAGACATTTTGAAATTTCATGATAGCAACACATCTCAAAAAAGTTGGGACGGGGCAATAAGAGGCTGGAAAAGTTAAAGGTACAAAAAAGGAACAGCTGGAGGACCAAATTGCAACTCATTAGGTCAATTGGCAATAGGTCATTAACATGACTGGGTATAAAAAGAGCATCTTGGAGTGGCAGCAGCTCTCAGAAGTAAAGATGGGAAGAGGATCACCAATCCCCCTAATTCTGCGCCGACAAATAGTGGAGCAATATCAGAAAGGAGTTTGACAGTGTAAAATTGCAAAGAGTTTGAACAGATCATCATCTACAGTGCATAATATCATCAAAAGATTCAGAGAATCTGGAAGAATCTCTGTGCGTAAGGGTCAAGGCCAGAAAACCATACTGGGTGTCCGTGATCTCCGGGCCCTTAGACGGCACTGCATCACATACAGGCATGCTTCTGTATTGGAAATCACAAAATGGGCTCAGGAATATTTCCAGAGAACATTATCTGTGAACACAATTCACCGTGCCATCCGCCGTTGCCAGCTAAAACTCTATAGTTCAAAGAAGAAGCCGCATCTAAACATGATCCAGAAGCGCAGACGTCTTCTCTGGGCCAAGGCTCATTTAAAATGGACTGTGGTAAAGTGGAAAACTGTTCTGTGGTCAGACGAATCAAAATTTGAAGTTCTTTATGGAAATCAGGGACGCCGTGTCATTCGGACTAAAGAGGAGAAGGACGACCCAAGTTGTTATCGGCGCTCAGTTCAGAAGCCTGCATCTCTGATGGTATGGGGTTGCATTAGTGCGTGTGGCATGGGCAGCTTGCACATCTGGAAAGACACCATCAATGCTGAAAGGTATATCCAGGTTCTAGAGCAACATATGCTCCCATCCAGACGACATCTCTTTCAGGGAAGACCTTGCATTTTCCAACATGACAATGCCAAACCACATACTGCATCAATTACAGCATCATGGCTGCATAGAAGAAGGGTCCGGGTACTGAACTGGCCAGCCTGCAGTCCAGATCTTTCACCCATAGAAAA
Organism: Neoarius graeffei; assembly: GCF_027579695.1. NCBI lineage: Eukaryota > Metazoa > Chordata > Actinopteri > Siluriformes > Ariidae > Neoarius > Neoarius graeffei. The sequence continues at coordinate 43,758,055 of NC_083579.1, read as the reverse complement.
CATTTGGCGCATCATAAAACGGAAGATACGACAAAAAAGACCTAAGACAATTGAGCAACTACAATCCTACATTAGACAAGAATGGGTTAACATTCCTATCCCTAAACTTGAGCAACTTTGTCTCCTCAGTCCCCAGATGTTTACAGACTGTTGTAAAGAGAAAAGGGGATGTCTCACAGTGGTAAACATGGCCTTGTCCCAACTTTTTTGAGATTTGTTGTCATGAAATTTAAAATCACCTAATTTTCCTCTTTAAATGATAGATTTTCTCAGTTTAAACATTTGATATGTCATCTATGTTCTATTCTGAATAAAATATGGAATTTTGAAACTTCCACATCATTGCATTCCGTTTTTATTTACAATTTGTACTTTGTCCCAACTTTTTTGGAATCGGGGTTGTAGGAACCCGACACCCGTACTGTATACCCAAGGCTCTATTCTATGGAGAGTTAGTACAAAGCCATTAAAGACAAAGTGGGCAGTATAAGAGGTATTAGGATGATCTGAAATCCAACCTCAAAGCATGCAATAACCCCACTAATGCCTAGGAGATGCTCGCACTCAACTGCTCCAAGTGGCACTCAGTCAGCTTTGATGGTGTTACAAGCTTTGAACGGCACCGCATCCACCAGCTTCAGCAGCGCCAAGCAGCATGTCATGCAAGATCCAAGACATCCTGGCGATGACTTTGTTTGCCTGGACTGTCAACATGGATGTCAATCAAGAATTGAACTGATAAGCCACTGAAGAACATGTCAATCATTGCTAGTAAACTTGAGCTCAGAGAGAAAGGAGATCCGTCTGTGATAGCGGCTCAGTCCATCATCATCATCATCATGTAGGAACTAAGCTTTTTCTGAAATCTTTAAGTTTTCAACAAAATCTGCTGATTAAAAAGGAAGATTCCCACTGAAATAATTCATTCAGCTAAATCCTCTCAGTATTGCATCCATCACTGCTATAAGTTTTAGCCTGGAACATTTTGGAACTTTTTTTTTTTCCTGTCCAGAGGTATTATAGTTCCCACCAGATCCAACATTAACCAGATGTGTCTACTATACGGACTTTTCCTTATTTTCCAGCTGTATCTATAAGCCATGACTGAAAGAAGTACATTATTCTGTTGTTAAATTTGTCCGCTTTGGGGCTTGTGTTGGCAGCAGTAGTTAGGCCCAGTATTCCTAGAAAGTCATCTAAACGGAATCAGGTTTCTGAGAAACATCTTGTGTAGTAACTTGGACATTGATATGATCATGAGTTAATGATGTAATTTATGGCTGCAGTTTGCCTGGGCTGTAGTGATCATTTCGGTCGTAATATTGAAATGAGTTTTGTCTTCGTTATCAGGATTAAATAGATTACAGTGAGGTAGTTAGTGCATCAGAATTGTACTGCTCTTTGTTATAGCTTACCTCTTTCTAAATGGTATCAGGTTCAGAATGGATTATTTACACAGGGAAAAAAAGCCCCAAAGCAACTTAGTGAAATGATGTTGCATGCTTTCAGGAGCATTATTTGACACTGCCAGCTGCAGTTACAACAAGGAAAGGAATGTCTCCATTATCCAGACAGTACTTTGGGCAAGGTTTTGTGCAAATTCAAGGAAAGAAATGTATATTTTTTTCATTATGCTGCGAGATGGCAGGTTTCTGGTATTCCTGGTGATAGCAAACTGAAATTTGGACAGGAAAGTGGTACCAGATGATGTTGGGGTATCTTGCAGATGTCTGGCTTGTTCTGCAGCCCCAAGATAATTTGTCTTCCAATTATTTCCCCGTCTCGTCTTCTTCCGCTTATCTGGGGCCGGGTCGCAGAGGCAGCAGTCTGAGCATGGAAGCCCAAACTTCCCTTTCCCCAGACACCTCGGCCAGCTCCTCGGGAAGAACACCGAGGCGTTCCCAGGCCAGCCGAGAGACATAGTCCCTCCAGCGTGTCCTGGGTCTTCCCCAGGGCCTCCTCCCGGGGGGACATGCCTGGAACACCTCCCCAAGGAGGCGTCCAGGAGGCATCCGAAAGAGACGCCCGAGCCACCTCAGCTGATTCCTCTCAATGTGGAGGAGCAGCGGCTCTACCCCGAGCTCCTCCCAAGTGACTGTGCTTCTCACCCTATCTCTAAGGGAGCGCCCAGCCACCCTGCGAAGGAAACTCATTTTGGCTGCTTGTATCCGCGATCTTGTTCTTTTGGTCATTACCCAAAGCTCATGACCATAGGTGAGAGTCGGAACGTAGATCGACCGGTAAATCGAGAGCTTTGCCTTTTGGCTCAGCTCCTTCTTCACCACAACGGACCGGTAAAGCAACCACATCACTGCGGAGGCTGCACCGATCTGTCTGTCGACCTCACGCTCTATCCTTCCCTCACTCATGAACAAGATCCCGAGATACTTAAACTCCTCCACTTGAGGCAGGACTTCACCAACCTGGAGAGGGCAAGCCACCCTTTTCCGGTCGAGAACCATGGCCTCGGACTTGGAGGTGCTGATTCTCATCCCAGCCGCTTCATCCGGTCCCCTTTCTTAAAAAGAGGGACCACCACCCCAGTCTGGCACTCCAGAGGTACTGTCCCCGACCGCCACGCGATGTTGCAGAGGCGTGTCAGCCAAGACAGCCCCACAACATCCAGAGACTTGAGATACTCAGGGCGGATCTCATCCACCCCCGGTGCCTTGCCACCGAGGAGCTTGCAAACCACCTCAGTGACTTCGGCTTGGGTAATGGACGAGTCCACCTCTGAGTCATCAGCCTCCGTCTCCTCTATGGAAAACATGACGGTGGGATTGAGGAGATCCTCAAAGTATTCCTTCCACCGCCTGACAATATCCCCAGTCGAGGTCAACAGCTCCCCACCCGCACTGTAAACAGTGTTGGCAGAGTACTGCTTCCCCCTCCTGAGGCGCCGGACGGTTTGCCAGAATTTTTTTGAGGCCGACCGATAGTCCTTCTCCATGGCCTCCCCGAACTCCTCCCAGTTCTGAGTTTTTGCCTCCGCAACTGCCCGAGCGGCGGCACGCCTGGCCTGCCGATACCCGTCAGCTGCCTCAGGAGTCCTGGAGGTCAACATGGCCTGATAGGACTCCTTCTTCAGCTTGACGGCATCCCTTACTTCCGGTGTCCACCACCGGGTTCGGGGATTGCCGCCACGACAGGCACCGGAGACCTTGCGGCCACAGCCCCGAACAGCTGCGTCTACAATGGAGGTAGAGAACATGGTCCACTCAGACTCAATGTCCCCCGCCTCCCTCGGAAGCTGGGAGAAGCTCTCCTAGAGGTGGGAGTTAAAGACCTCCCCGACAGAGTGCTCGGCCAGACGTTCCCAGCAGACCCTCACCATACATTTGGGCCTGCCAGGTCTGTCCGGCTTCCTCCTCCGCCAGCAGATCCAACTCACCACCAGGTGGTGATCAGTTGACAGCTCAGCCCCTCTCTTCACCCGAGTGTCCAAGACACAGGGCCGGAGATCAGATGAAATGACAACAAAGTCGATCGTCGACTTCTGACCTAAGGTGTCCTGGTGCCACGTGCACTTATGGACACCCCTATGCTCGAACATGGTGTTTTTGTTATGGACAAACTGTGACTAGCACAGAAGTCCAATAACAAAACACCACTCGGGTTCAGATTGGGGAGGCCGTTCCTCCCAACCACGCCCCTCCAGGTGTCACTGTTGTCGCCCACATGAGCATTGAAGTCCCCCAGTAGAACAATGGGGTCCCCAGTCTGAGCACCTCTCAGTACCTCTCCCAGGGACTCCAAGAAGGCTGGATACTCTATACTGCTATTCGGCCCGTAGGCACAAACAACAGCAAGAGCCCTCTCCCCAATCCGAAGGCACAGAGAGGCGACCCTCTCGTTCACTGGGGTAAACTCCAACACATGGCGGCTGAGCTGGGGAGCTATAAGCAAGCCCACACCATCCCGTCGCTGCTCACCATGGGCGACTCCAGAGAAGTGGAGAGTCCAGCCCCTCTCGAGGAGCTGGGTTCCAGAGCCCAAGCTGTGCATGGAGGTGAGCCCGACTATCTCTAGCCAGTACCTCTCAACCTCCCACACAAGCTCAGGCTCTTTCCCCCCCAACGAGATGACATTCCATGTCCCAACAGCTAGCCACTGTGTTCGGGGATCAGGTCGTCGAGGCCCCTGCCTTCGACTGCCGCCCAATCCACACTGCACCGGCCCCCTACAGCTACCTCTGTGGGTGGTGAACCCACAGGAGGTCGGGCCCACATCACCGCTTCGGGCTGAGCCTGGCCGGGTCCCATGGGCAAAGGCCCGGCCACCAAGCGCTCGCATACGAGCCCCAACCCCAGGCCTGGCTCCAGGTTGGGGCCCCGGCTGCACCATACCGGGCGACGTCACAGTCCTTGATCGATTCTCCATAAGGGTTTTGGTGAACTGCTCTTGGTCTGGCCTGTCACCTAGGACCTGTCTGCCTTGGGAGACCCTAACAGGGGCGTAATGCCCTCGACAACATAGCTCCTAGGATCATTCAAGCACACAAACCCCTCCACCACAATAAGGTGGCAGTTCTAGGAGGGGTAATTATTTCCCCTTTCTTCTTAAATCAGCCGTGTGAGATTTGGGCACTTAAGCTTCATGCGAGTTCACAATCAGATTTAAAAAAATATATATTGCATGGTATATGATATGCTGTTACATATTACCGTATTTTCTGGACTATAAGCCGCTACTTTTTTCCTAGGTTTTGAACCATGCGGCTTATACAAAGGTGCGGCTATTCTGTGGATTTTTCTTCCACCGCTAGGGGCGCTCTAACCGGAAGTAGAATCAAAAATAAGATAGACGAAAAATCAATGCAAAGAAGAATTAGCAGATCTTTAGCAGATAGAACACGCACGACAAATTACTAACTGGTAATTATTTTCAAATCCAGCGAAGATGATTAAAGTGACTTGTGGTTTCAAACACAGGAGAAATGAAGGTAAATAAATACCGGTTATTTTCTCTTGGTTCTGTTCCGTTTTAATCAGCAAACTTGCTGCCGTGTTAAAAGGCACTGTTTGGAAAGAATCTGTTCAGGTACATACATGTACATTTACAGTACAAAATCGTTCTGTACATGCAGTAAATATCTAATTTTTCAACATGGCTATCTGCGGCTTATAGCCCGGTGCGGCTTGTATATCTTTTTTTAAATTTTTTTTTTAAAAATAGAGCGGATGCGGCTTATATACAGGTGCGCTCTATAGTCTAGAAAATACGGTATAGGTGTGATGATATCTGACTTCTGTGGAGGTAATTCTCATATCAAGGTTCTAAGCTTTTTTGGCATTCAGTACATCAGTGTATAATGAGGTCTGTTTTTCAGCTGTTCTCTTCCACTTTTTGCACATTGATGGATTTTGAGTCCTTTTCTATGAGCCAAGACATCATCCTAAGCATAGCGCATCTACCTTAAACTCTTTTTTTTTTTTTAAATGTTAATGAGAGGAACACACTCTCTTACAGTGGTGCTTGAAAGTTTGTGAACCCTTTAGAATTTTCTATATTTCTGCATAAATATGACCTAAAACATCATCAGATTTTTACACAAGTCTTTAAAGTAGATAAAGAGAACCCATTTAAACAAATGAGACAAAAGTATTATACTGCAATATTGGATCATTTTCCTCAATAAATAAATGTATTTATTGAGGAAAATGATCCAATATTGCATATCTGTGAGTGGGAAAAGTACAACCCCGATTCCAAAAAAGTTGGGACAAAGTACAAATTGTAAATAAAAACGGAATGCAATGATGTGGAAATTTCAAAATTCCATATTTTATTCAGAATAGAACATAGATGACATATCAAATGTTTAAACTGAGAAAATGTATCATTTAAAGAGACAAATTAGGCGATTTTAAATTTCATGACAACAACACATCTCAAAAGAGTTGGGACAAGGCCATGTTTACCACTGTGAGACATCCCCTTTTCTTTTTACAACAGTCTGTAAACGTCTGGGGACTGAGGAGACAAGTTGCTCAAGTTTAGGGATAGGAATGTAAACCCATTCTTGTCTAATGTAGGATTCTAGTTGCTCAACTGTCTTAGGTCTTTTTTGTCGTATCTTCCGTTTTATGATGCGCCAAATGTTTTCTATGGGTGAAAGATCTGGACTGCAGACTGGCCAGTTCAGTACCTGGACCCTTCTTCTACGCAGCCATGATGCTGTAATTGATGCAGTATGTGGTTTGTCATTGTCATGTTGGAAAATGCAAGGTCTTCCCTGAAAGAGACGTCGTCTGGATGGGAGCATATGTTGCTCTAGAACCTGGATATACCTTTCAGCATTGATGGTGTCTTTCCAGATGTGTAAGCTGCCCATGCCACACGCACTAATGCAACCCCATACCATCAGAGATGCAGGCTTCTGAACTGAGCGCTGATAACAACTTGGGTCGTCCTTCTCCTCTTTAGTCCGAATGACACGGCGTCCCTGATTTCCATAAAGAACTTCAAATTTTGATTCATCTGACCACAGAACAGTTTTCCACTTTGCCACGGTCCATTTTAAATGAGCCTTGGCCCAGAGAAGACATCTGCGCTTCTGGATCATGTTTAGATACGGCTTCTTCTTTGAACTATAGAGTTTTAGCTGGCAACGACGGATGGCACGGTGAATTGTGTTCACAGATAATGTTCTCTGGAAATATTCCTGAGCCCATTTAGTGATTTCCAATACAGAAGCATGCCTGTATGTGATGCAGTGCCGTCTAAGGGCCCGAAGATCACGGGCACCCAGTATGGTTTTCCGCCCTTGACCCTTACGCACAGAGATTCTTCCAGATTCTCTGAATCATTTGATGATATTATGCACTGTAGATGATGATATGTTCAAACTCTTTGCAATTTTACACTGTCGAACTCCTTTCTGATATTGCTCCACTATTTGTCGGCACAGAATTAGGGGGATTGGTGATCCTCTTCCCATCTTTACTTCTGAGAGCTGCTGCCACTCCAAGATGCTCTTTTTATACCCAGTCATGTTAATGACCTATTGCCAATTGACCTAATGAGTTGCAATTTGGTCCTCCAGCTGTTCCTTTTTTGTACCTTTAACTTTTCCAGCCTCTTATTGCCCCTGTCCCAACTTTTTTGAGATGTGTTGCTGTCATGAAATTTCAAATGAGCCAATATTTGGCATGAAATTTCAAAATGTCTCATTTTCGACATTTGATATGTTGTCTATGTTCTATTGTGAATACAATATCAGTTTTTGAGATTTTGTAAATTATTGCATTCCGGGTTTTTTTTACAATTTGTACTTTTTCCCAACTTTTTTGGAATTGGGGTTGTATGTGAACCTCTAGGATTAGCAGTTAATTTGAAGGTGAAATTAGAGTCAGGTGTTTTCAATCAATGGGATGACAATCAGGTGTAAGTGGGCACCCTGTTTTATTTAAAGAACAGGGATCTATCAAAGTCTGATTTTCACAACACATGTTTGTGGAAGTGTATCATGGCACGAACAAATGAGATTACTGAGGACCTCAGAAAAAGCGTTGTTGATGCTCATCAGGCTGGAAAAGGTTACAAAACCATCTCTAAAGAGTTTGGACTCCACCAATCCATAGTCAGACAGATTGTGTACTAGGGTGGTCCCGAAATGTATGGGAAATTTTTTTTTTTTTTACCAAAACATTCCGACCACCCTACCATTTTTTTATATAGGCTAAAAGAAGGCAACAAGCAAAATTTCAGAAAAATTGGTTAATATTTAGAGATGCCACACGAGGTTGCAAATCGGGTTAAGCCATTAACATTAGTTGGTGCGTAGACTGTTGCAGAGAAGATCTCAAACCCCCAAAAGGTCACAGTTCTAGAGGGAATATGCCACTTCTATGAAAAAGAAGAGGCAGGAAGAGTTTATAGACTGATAGAAGGTTAACTTTCATGCACTAAGTGGTTCTTAAACAATGAGCACTGATCGTAATATGCTGATGAAGTTGTGAATGTTTTTCTTTCTATGTTTTTCAGATGGCTAGCAACAGTAATACAAGTAGTACCGGTGGTGCAAAGCACAAAACCAGAAAGGACAATTATGTTTGTTTAATTGGTCCCACTTCCAAGGAACTGTCTGGGAGAAAGCTTCCTTCTGCTAGGGAAGTCCTTAGTGTGTTCTTTTATCTCCAAGATATCATAATACCGAAGGGTTTAGAAAATCACAGACAAGTAATAGCTATTGTTACTTTGAACACAGGAAGTTATATTACTGTATTGTTTGTATTAATATGAAACAGTTAATAAGCCACATTATTTTATATTGTGTCTTGAGTGGAAACTTTAATGGCTTTGTGGCACCTCTAAACATTGTTCAATCCTAACCAAATTTCGCACAATAACTTCTTTTAGGCAATGTAAAAAAAAAAGGTAAGGTGGTCGTAACAAAATCCTAAAAAAAAACTTTGGGACCACCCTATTGTGTACAAATGGAGGAGATTCAAGACCATTGTTACCCTCCACAGGACTGGTCGACCAACAAAGATCATTCCAAGAGCAAGGCGTGTGATAGTCGGTGAGGTCACGAAGGACCCCAGTGTAACTTCTAAACAACTGAAGTCCTCTCTCACATTGGCTAATGTTAATGTTCATGAGTCCACCATCAGGAGAACACTGAACAACAATGGTGTGCATGGCAGGGTTGCAAGGAGAAAGCCACTGCTCTCCAAAAAGAACATTGCTCCTCGTCTGCAGTTTGCTAAAGATCACGTGGACAAGCCAGAAGGCTATTGGAAAAATGTTTTGTGGACGGATGAGACCAAAATAGAACTTTTTGGTTTAAATGGGAAGTGTTGTTATGAGAAAGGAAAACACTGCATTCCAGCATAAGAAACCTTATGCCATCTGTGAAATATGGTGGTGGTAGTATCATGGTTTGGGCCTGTTTTGCTGCATCTGGGCCAGGACGGCTTGCCATCATTGATGGAACAATGAATTATACCAGCGAATTCTAAAGGAAAATGTCAGGACATCTGTCCATGAACTGAATCTCAAGAGAAGGTGGGTCATGCAGCAAGACAACGACCCTAAGCACACAAGTCGTTCTACCAAAGAATGGTTAAAGAAGAATAAAGTTAATGTTTTGGAATGGCCAAGTCAAAGTCCTGACCTTAATCCAGTCGAAATGTTGTGGAAGTACCTGAAGCGAGCAGTTCATGTGAGGAAACCCACCAACATCCCAGAGTTGAAGCTGTTCTGTACGGAGGAATGGGCTAAAATTCCTCCAAGCCGGTGTGCAGGACTGATCAACAGTTACCGGAAATGTTTAGTTGCAGTTATTGCTGCACAAGGGGGTCACACCAGATACTGAAAGCAAAGGTTCACATACTTTTGCCACTCAAAGATATGTAATATTGGATCATTTTCCTCAATAAATAAATGACCAAGTATACTATTTTTGTCTCATTTGTTTAACTGGGTTCTCTTTATCTACTTTTAGGACTTGTGTGAAAATCTGATGTTTTAGGTCATATTTATGCAGAAATATAGAAAATTCTAAAGGGTCTACAAACTTTCAAGCACCACTGTGCATGTAGTACTTTCTCTCCTTTCTCTTCTGTTGTGTGGTTGTAACAATGATTTACAAGAACACTTCAGAATAAGGTTGTTAGCCTTCCTTCCAATAAAAAAAGCTTTTCCAACAGTAATTTGCTGACTTTATAGTGTTTCACACAACATTCAGTACTGTATTAATCTAGACAGTTTGGATTTGGTTGGACAATGGTTTTGTTAGAAGAGCATCACTTCTGTCATAAATGTTCAACAGGGTGATGGATTTTTAATAAATTCATACCAGAAGTTACTAGTCACATTGTATGATTGGACGGTTAACTCAAAATACTGATTAAATTCACTTTTGTACGCATTTCTTTCTTTCATTTTATTACTACAATGTAATAAATGCTAACAATAGGCCTCAGTTATGAAGCTGGAAAGGAACAGATGCATGTATAAATCGTTAGTGTGAGCAGTTAAGGCCCGGTCCCACAATACTGATAACTATAACTACAACTATAACGATAACCAGGCCTGGAATTTCGTCATTTTAGGGGCAAGGCCACTTGGCCTTTTGTGCTGTCAATTTTTTGAGGGCACGAAGGCCAAAAGCCAGGGCACCAAGGCCATAAAATAAAACAATGATTTTAAGTTCACGCCTATAATGAATTTAATTTAAGGACTAATGACTCTTCTGAGGAAGATTGGAGTCTCAGTCAAAACTATCAAGCAGGTAAAGAAACATCTCCTACACTATTATGTCTGAAGATAAGAAAATATTGAACACATCTAAACTTATCAATCCATCACTCACTTCAAAAATTGTAAAACTTATTAAACCTATATCCTCCCATAATTTTTGTTCAATTTACACCGAATGTGCAAGAGCATCTTCAGACTGTACTACTACGCAGATTTTTGATTAATCAAAATTGAGCCTGGAGTTCATCAAAATGTTCGACTGTGAATGGAACATATGCTAGCATGCAGGCTACTGATTAACCCATAAGAGCCCAGACCGATTTCTCAATCAAGGAAAATTATTGAGGAAATAAAATGAACTAAATAGACGACAAAGAAAAAATTTCTGACCTTTTATTTTTTAAAATAGCACTTTCATGTCTCAAGATCTGAAATATTAAATTGCAAATTTGCAGAGCACTGCAACACTATTACACTGTTAACCCCAAAGTTCATTCTATGCAAACAGTTTGAGTAAATACCGCTTTTAAAGATTAGTTTTATTGCGTTACTTAAACAGTATGAGTATATGAAGAGTATATGAGACGGTCATTGGGTGTACTCATTTTTGTAATTTTAACAAACTTAAACTATCATGTTTTACCTCAGGCCACAGTGCTGCCCTGCTGTGATTGGCTCAAAACTCAAGACAAGTCTGTGCTTGTCCGCTGACAGCTACAGAGGAAGTTGCGCCATTTTCTAATTTACACAGAGCAATTTAAGGTCTTTGCACTTTTGACAGCAAGCTAATTAGCATTTGTTACCGGCTACAGTCGGTACTCGGCACGTTAAAAGTGGGTCAACGTTGTAACGACATAACATTACTGTATAAACAATGCTTATTTAATGGTAACAAACTTAAGCCCTATATGTTGAAATTCCTATCTTATTCGTTCGTTAATTTATCACACAATCTTACCTCAGTCAACTTCTTCCCCCCTTCTGTGAAAATTCAACGTTTCAGACGCGGACACAAGTGGGCGGGGGATGCGTTTGATTAAGTCTCCTGGTTGGCTGGTGATAGATTGGTGTCATTATAGCACGTCAGAGCGGTTCATGCCAGGCTAGAGTCCGATCCACCACTGATGAGTTGCCCAATAAGAATCCAGAATGTCATCAAAAGATGTATTTTTTTTCCTCAATAGACGCAGGTGATGTTAAAGCCTATTGGCAGTCATGAGGCAGACTACAAAACCGCAAAACCGCAGGGCATCAAGGCCACTGTGGCCTTACAGCAGATATTTTTTTCCAAGGGCACAAGGCCAAAATGAGAGGGCACGAGGGCCATGGCCCTCCTGAAATTCCTGCCCTGACGATAACTATAAATCGGTCCCCTGCAGTTTATGTGGTTGGTGGTCACACCAGACCAATAACGATACCTGTAGCCCAGGACTGGGTTTAAGCAGTGATGCTTTTGCTTCTTCCCGGACCTGAACCTGATCCCATAAAACATCTGACCAATCAGGTAATTGTTTACATGTGATGTTGTCTGAGCACATGCTATTTTTCTCGGGCAGCTTTGTATATCCTTGTTGCATCATGAAGTCATGGAAGGTGGATTCACAGAAAATGAAAACTATAATACAAAGCACAGATCGTTTATTCACGGATATGTGATTTTCTGTGAAATATCAATAGTAAATTAATAAACATACAAATGCAGGTAAGATATTTTAATTATGAACTTCGGCAGTCCGAGCATTTTAATTGTTTTAGACTTCTTTTTTTTTTTTTTTTAAATCTGTGATGGATCATCTGTATGAAATCCGTAACCAGTCTGTAATATACTGAAATGTCCGTGACCAATCCGTAAATTCGTGTACATGATGCATCCAGATTAAAATCCGTAACCACTCCGTATTTTGTATCCCTTTTTATTATATTTCTGTAGTCCATGACCTAACCGTATTATATCAACCACTGGAGTATGTGCATGGGTTGTTTTGAAGTCCAAGCTGTACAGTATGACCCGGAATAATGTGCCACTACTTGGGAAAAGCTTTCATGACTGTTCCTAAGTTGCTTGCATTTATTTCCCTGAGTGTCAGGACAGAGCAATATTATAGTTGGGATTATAGTTGTGGTGTGACTGCTCCAGACTAGAGCTAAATTCAGGCAGAGGTATAGTCATAGTTGTAGTTATAGGTATAGTTATAGTTATTGGTGTTGTGGGACCGGGCCCTTACACTGTAAATTTGGTGTTCATGAAGTACTTGTAAATTTAAAAAAGTTCATATCCTACTCATGCTACGGACTGTGTGTAAATTTATGCATAAGAAGACTATTTAATATAAACCTTGACTCATGCGACTTCAAATCATATAATTAGCATGGATTACTGCACTTTTATATATGGAATATACTGTCCAGTTTAACTTGTTTATTTTTATTACGTTTAAAGCATTTAGCAGACACACATATCCAGAGCGACTTAAAGAAATGCTTTGGAGTCTCTATTAAAAACACATCCTCATGCCAGTTCCCTCGGTCAGGCATTAAGAGTACCATCAAGAACATTGTGTGAAAATGAGTCATTTTATTTTATTGGCGTTTTGTTAAAGAATATGAATAAATTAAATGAGCCAGCGCATACCCATTTAATGAAGACGAATAAAACTATGGCAAAAGAAATGGCGCCGTATAAACGGAGGACGGTCCGGTCTGCCTGTGCATAGCTATATGCTGTAAGCAAATGCCTCAGCTGACAGAAAATGTAGTGCTCACTTCTTATTGTTAACAATATACGCTCACTGGCCACTTTAATAGGAACTTGTTCTTGATTCTAAGATTCCTGTTCTTGGCTGGCAAGAGTGGAACCCAATGTGCTTTTCTGCTGTTGCATGCTGAGATGCTTTTCTGCTCATCACGGTTGTAAAGAGTTGCTATGTCCTTGCTGGCAGCTCGAACCAATCTGGCCATTTTCCTCTGACCTCTCTTATCAACAAGGCATTTCCACCCACAGAACTGTCGCTCACTCAGTGTTTTTTGTTTTACGCACCATTCTGTGTAAACTTTAGAGACTGCTGTGTGTGAAAACCCCAGGAGATCAGCAGTTTGTGAAATACTCAAACCAGTCTATCTGGCACCAACACCCATACCACACACAGTGAAAGTCACAGAGATCACAATTTTTTCCCATTCTGATGTTTGCAGTGAACGTGAACTGAAGCTTTTGATTTGTATCTGCATGATTTTGTGCATCGCGCTGCTGTCAAGCGATTGGCTGATTAGATAACGGCATAAAACAGCAGGTGGATGGGTGTTCCTAATAAAGTGGCCGGTGAGTGTATATTATTAAGTTTTACTGGCAGTGTAATGAGTCAAAAAATTCCACTTCTGTTTTTCAGGCTTTACCTTGATTGATTGATTGTTTTGTGCTCAAAGCTTTCTTGAACCTTTATGGAGTTTAGTGGGCATCACTGCATGCAAATGAACTATCCCATGCACATGCTTGGTAATTTACTGATGATTGGCATTCATTCATATGCCATCAAAATCCGCGTTTCCAAAACTGTAAACCCGTTGGAAGTTTTAATTTCTCATCTCATCTCATTATCTCTAGCCGCTTTATCCTGTTCTACAGGGTCGCAGGCAAGCTGGAGCCTATCCCAACTGACTACGGGCAAAAGGCGGGGTACACCCTGGACAAGTCGCCAGGTCATCACAGGGCTGATACATAGACACAGACAACCATTCACACTCACATTCACACCTACGGTCAATTTAGAGTCACCAGTTAACCTAACCTGCATGTCTTTGGACTGTTGGGGAAACCGGAGCACCCGGAGGAAACCCACGCGGACACGGGGAGAACATGCAAACTCCGCACAGAAAGGCCCTCGCCGGCCACGGGGCTCGAACCCAAACCTTCTTGCTGTGAGGCGACAGCGCTAACCACTACACCACCGTGCCGCCAAGTTTTAATTGGTTTATATAAAGATTTACGCACAACTTTTACTAAAAGATAATGATGAAGCTCAATGTAAGAGATCTTAAGGAAATTTACTTTTCAGATTGATCTTTCTAAAGTTCTATTTTTACCTTCTAGAAGAACAAATTTTCCAAAGAGATTAATGTTAAAGAAACCGGCAGATTAAATAATAAACTACTGGTCCAAGCACCAAACTTCAAGTTATCTGGGGTCTGCAGAGACAAAAGTATCCCAGATAACTGATGGAGATTTATAAAGACAACTGCCCACTTTGTGTTAATCTGGCTACAGGTACAAATATTTGAAGCACTAAACAGATACAGATAATGATGTTGCATTTCACCCATACTGTTTTCTTCTTTACTACTTTGTAAGGAGCTTCAGTACTTTTCTTTTCTCATTCCCCTACGTGCAGGACAAACCAATGGAGATTCAGTGAAAAATACACGTCCTTGTTAGGAGGACTGCTGCTAATGGACAGCCCTTTTAGCCACCACAGCATTCCAGCACACTGCTTTTGAGAGAATAGAGGTGAAAATTTTTTGCCGAACAACAGATATTTGTATAAATACGGAGGTGATTATAGAAAATTGTGCTTGCTGATTGGTCGAGAGATTCAGACTATTTCTCGATAATCGCCTCAAGTGACTCAGCAAAATGGCGGCCAATCGCTTCGTCACCATAAGTGAGGAAGAATTAGAAATTATGCAAGAAAATGCTGTTCCTACAGTAAAAGCACTAAAGATGCCTTGAAATTAGGTCTAAAACTATTCAAAGGTAAGGTGGAATTGGGATTTATTTAATCTATTTCCAAATTATTTTATGTGACTCGGCATAGATAAGTGGCACAAGTATGTGCCATGCCGTTATTACATTTACATGCTGCTTTTGAAGTTTGAAATAAATTTTTTTAAATACGATTTTTAAAAAATAATCCCCTGCATATTTATACTAAAACAATTATCTACCTCAGGCTCAGTGAATATCAATGAATAATAAACTCGACTTAATAATAATGGCTCGGTTGTTACTCACCGATATTCACTGAGCCTGAGGCAGATAATTGTTAATTAGTACCTGACTGCGCTTTATCAGCTATTGTAAGTAAGGAGTGCCATTGAATGAGGCAGCTGGACAATCATTGAATGAATTTTTGAGTCTTTTGTTGAACAAATGGAGTTTGAGCAGATTATTGTTCTCAAATAGTGAAATCATGCGGATATATTGGCTTGAGATAAACCACTTAAAATTGCTGTAAGGGCTTTTTTTCCTTCTTAAAAAGGCTCTGATCTTTCCGTCCTGAGAGCGCTCAATAAAGTTTTATATTTTACTCATTTAAAACCATATATTAATAAATGTCCCTGTGACTCCTGTTCGCTGTAGAATATGTACTGAAATTTAGTTGTTGATTGTAGACTCCAGGAGATTCACAGACATTTATTTATACAGTGCTGTAAATTAATAAATATAAAAGTTTAGTGAGTGGTATCAGGATGTAAAGATCAGAGTGTTCTTCAGAAATAAAAACACTTATAGCAATTAAATGTGGTTTATCTCAATCTGTACAGGTGCTGTGAACTTCCAACAATAAAGCATGATGTCGAGCATTATGGTAGAATTATTGATGTATTTTATGGATGCAATGGAAAATACACTGGACCAATAGTTTAGCTACTGGTGCCCTCATGATTAATCAGATTAAGAAAGTGAAGAGCAGAAGGGAGCATCCAGTAAGAAACGAGACCGAGAAAGAGTGGCTTTGCAGTGATGGCAGACCTGAGATTTTAAAGGGCTTGAAAAGTCAGCTTGCTTGGTTTTTTTTAAACTTGGTAGGTAATGAATGGTGTAAATGCTTAATAGCTGTGTTTTTGTACTTTAGCCAGGCCTAATTGTTAAATGTGTTCGCTACAAAAGGAGGTAACGACGTAACTAGTTTTGGAAAACAACACTTAGATGTCTGTTGTGTTTAGGTGATAGAGCTTTAATTCTGGATCAGATGGATGCCATTTCCCATTGACAAGTGATTTTATGCACTACTGATTTTGGTAGGATTCTTGAGAATGCTTCTCTAAAACACTGAAACCCATTAAACTTGATCATTTTGTTATTTTTTTCAGAACGCATCAATAAACCTCCTAATTATTAAAAACAAACAGGTTCAGCATTCTTACAATTATGAATTGAATAATGTATTTATTGATTTAGTTTTACTAAAGATAGTCTTTTACCTTAGATAATCAAATCAGGACCATATCATGCATGAACTCTGAGGAAAAACATAAAAAATATGCCTAAAACCGATTCACAGTCTTATTATGGAAATACAAAATCAGAAAGTCTCATGTTTTATGTCTTATAGAATTGAAATGTAATATAATAATTATAGAACATAATAAAAGATATAAGTGCTAAGTTGCTTGATGAGTACCATATTCCTGAACATTTGAAATATCATGATAGCCTTCTGAAATAAAAGTTTGAAAGTTTTAAAACCATTAAATATCAGTGTACTTTCACAAGATTTATAAGTGTGTATGAAAGAGGACCCAGAATATTAATATTAAATCTTAAAAATAATTGTATCAGTCCTCTGTTTAATATATTAAACATATAGTACCAGTCAAAAGTTAGGACACACCTTCTAATTTAGTGGTTATTCTTTATTTTTATGAGTTAAAAGACACTTCATGTTTTAAAGTAATGATGGATGTTGTTTCTCTTTACTTAGTTGAGTGTTTCTCGACATAATAAGGATTATTACAGCCGTGGAGTAGGGTTATTTACTGTACTTTTATTATTTACTATTTACTGTTTGATAAACACATTAAGGCGGCAAGAATTTGCACTAATTAACCTTTGACGAGGCATGCCTGTTAATTGAAAAGCATTCCAGGTGACTACCTCATGAAGCTGGTTAAGATAATACCAATAGTGTGCAAAGCGTCATCAAGGTAAATGCTGGCTACAGTGAAGAATTAAAAACTAACACTTTTTTTTTTTTACCACATAATTCCATATATGTTCCATATGTTATTTCATATTTTTGATGTTTTCAGTATTGTTCTAGAATGTAGAAAATAGTCCAAATACAGAAAAACCTATGAATGAGTAGGGGTGTCCAGACTTTTGACTTGTACTGTATGTTTGTTAATAATCTGCATTATCCTAACAATGGTTGAACGTTTGAACCACAAAGTCATTAACAACCTTTGTTTATTATTGTCCAAATTAGAGACGTCCTCATCACTCATTAACTAGTATTCTTCCAGTGAGGTCAGGAAGTCCATACATCGGTTTTCCATTAATATATGATGTATCACATGACAGTTTTTCTTTTACTGATGGAGTTTGTCCATAACCTGCAGTACGTCATCCAATATAGATGGCCCCAAGTCTAGATTAAAAGTGAAAGTTGTGTCAATTTCATCTGGCTGGAGTTCCTCAGGACCAGTCTGTGTTGAATCCCTACCTGAGCTGAGGCTCCCCCAGCCAGTGCTTTTACTGATAGAGGTCTCTTTTTGATGTAGTTCATAAGCTTCTTTCTCCGTGTCTTCAGTGTCCAGAAGTGGCAGAGAACTACATTTTTTGCGTCTTTCAGTTGAACGCTGGTCTTGGAACTCCCAGTCCTCACTGTCCTGGCCCAGCTCTGTTTCATTCAGGTTGAGGCGAGGAGGCTTTGGAGGGAACAAACCGGCATGGAGCAGGTTCTGCTCACTCTGAGAGCTTTGCAGCAACAACCTGTGACCCTGCTTCAGGAATGAGAGGTCTCCAAAGCTGTCCCCGTTTATGTCCGAGTCGACGTGGGCGAGGTGTCGGAAATCGGCCAGTGGAAGACTGATCATATTGATGGACAGAGACTTCCGCTTTGAAGATCTCCTTGGCCACCTCCCTGAAGGAGGCTTGGCTTGTAATGTTGCCCTTAAGGGCATCCCACTGAATTTGGTCAAATGCAAAAAAATATTGGCTCCTTTTTTTGAAGGTTGGTATAATTTGATGTAGGGATTTTTATGGATGGTGCATCATGGAGTACTGGGTTCTAAAAGAAAAAATGTGTAAAGCAAAAACAAATTCAGCATAGTCATGTCAATGAACATTGGTACATTTAACTGATGAAAGCCAATTATTCTCAGAAATGTATATTTGCTTTTCGTGGAAATCTTACATAGGGCTTTGCCTTTAACAAGGCCATAAGATTTGATAGGACAACAGGCATTGTTCTAAACATGTAAACACGCATTTATACAGTACTAGGATCAGCAAATATAAAGAAGTCATTTGTGAAAATCTGCACTCTTTACTCTTAATCATCATTCTAAGATTTTCTAAGCATTTTAATGTCGTGTGTGTGTGTGTGTGTGTGTGTGTGTGTGTTTAGCTCAATTTCACATCAGTAATAGATGCTACTTGTCTGGCTTTCAGATCAAATACTTCACAATATGAATCAATTCCCTTCTACAGACATTTCTGTTAAATGTTCTGAAAGCTAGTAGTTTTTTTTTGGGGGGGGGGGGTGTTCAGGAAGCTACAAAAAGGAAGACTCTTGTCAATTAAGTCACAGGCACACAGGCAAATATTTTGCATTGATTGGCCAGTCGACAGTCTTATGGACTTGAGATTTTGTGCGTTAAAGACCCCCTGCAGATTCACACACTTTAGATCCGTTCTCGTGACTTAAAACACTCACTGCATTAATGTGTATAGTACGAGAGAGAACATGTTTTCTTGGCCAATAAAGGTTTTATTGTCACTTTATTAGCAGCAGGAGATGAGGGAACATGGACATAACAGCATTCCTTTTTAACCATGTAAGAATAAGGGAGGGAGAGGAGTGGCCCATTTTAAGGAAGCTTTAGAGAGTTCATCTGCCAAGTCAAAATTAATGTGGGCCTGAACCAACAAAACTTTGCCAAGACACCTCGCAACCCATATGAAAATACACCTCCTGTTCCCGCTCTTCCACTTCTTTCCTGTAGCTTCTCATTAATCAGTTTTGAGAAATACTGGTTTATATTATACTGTACGTTCAGTGCTCCAGGATGGTTTTTTTTTTTTAAATTAACCACATGAGCATCAGTCAGCCCTAGTCACTGTTTATAGCAGATAACTCAAGCTGACCTTCACTTTGAAAGGTTTTCATAAGCTAGGTCCTTTCCTCAACACCTACTCACATGTGATTGTCAGTTTACCAGGATGAAGCACATACTAGAGGCGTTTTGGGTTACATGATGGCTTGTTCAACTCTAAAGTTCTGGGAAACAGAGAACAAATCCTGTTATTATTATGACGAGCCAATATCAGTGCTTTAAAATGTATTTTGAAAAGAATTATGAATTCTGATTTATTATAAATATAGTCTATTGTCGATGAACTGACTTTAACAAATGCCTTTTCTACCCATTGAATCCAAGTGTCATTTTTTCCAGATATACACATTAACCCATCAAAAAAACATTAACACAACTCTGCTTTTTTAAGTAGATCATTTAGTTCAAGCTCACCAATGCAAGTAAAATAGCAGCCCCAGAGTGCATTAAGAGTAAAAACATGTTTCCTTACCTTGTTCTAAATCTTTTCAATAGAGCAGGTTTATATCTTTGGCTGAAAATTCAGACCAATAGAGAACCTCTACAGTTCATAGTCCTTTCTAGCTTGCGAGTGCTAAGGTCCAGCTTCAGGTGTGACGGGTGATAGCATTGTATTACAGTTACGCAGGTGAGGTTTGAATAGAAGGCGTGTCTGAGTGATTTTTTTTTTTTTTCCCGGACGTACCATGTCAGAATATTTTTCATCTCTGTTGTTATCACTTTGAAGTACAAGCCTGTAAAGCCTATAAATTGTACCCTTCTCATAGTTAACTTAGTGCTCCATTACCCCCTTCCCTTTTTGCTAATTTGTCCTCTTCCCGTTCATACACTTTGTAAAACTTGGGATATTTGACTCACTCCATTTGGCTGAGTTAAGAAGCAATAAGAATGAAATGATTAGTAATGTCTGTGCCATGCATCTCTGCTGATTTCCTGTAATTGTGGTTGCTTTCCTAAAGCTCTCTTCATCCCAAGCTTCAATAGTTTCTGGATGATTGAAAAGGTGTGAACACAAGTTTGGAATAAAGGCCTTCATACTGTAGGTCCCGGACATGTTTAGGCTGGCTGCAGTTTCACAAGAAGCTTTTGCAAAGAAGAACCTGTTTCAGCTCCCACACCCACATTCACTTTATATTCACATCTTCTGTCTGTACTTTACCGCAATGCATAACTGACTCGTATTATAGCAGTAATGGAAACTCGCGCTTTGGTCCTTGCTTTTCCAAGTTTTCCAAGTTTTCTTGGACATTATCAGTTGGAGCACATCACACCAGAGCCTAAAAATGATTCGGAAACTCATCAGGGGTCAGTGTGATTTGAGTCCGAATCTCAAAATGTATAACCCAGTGTAGAAACGTCCTTTCTCTCATATATAAAATGTATGTGTGTGTGATGTTCTTTATATTATAGAGACACATCCACAAAAAAACATGCAAGTTAGATCATATTTGTATGAATTTTGCGCTTAATAAGTATTAAAGTTATTATTATTATTATTATTATTATTATTAAGTTAAACAAAATAACTTTAGTTTTGAACTGGTTTGCCATTTTAACAGTGCATGTCTACTCAGTGGGAAAACACTGGGAGTGACGTCATCGGAGTGAAATATCTGTGATTATTATACATACAGGCCACTTTTTCCCATGGAATAAAAACACACATTCTCTTCCCGTCTAGCAGGTGTCATTCATTTGGTTTGATAGCATGCAATATTATTAGCATATTGCTTATCCTACGTGTATTATGCCACTCTACCCAATGGAGAATGAGAGTGGAATATTGTTACAATATTGCACATTGTCAAGACAACATATCACCACA